>NW_019154090.1:6866806-7024333 GCF_002288905.1 Enhydra lutris kenyoni | reverse complement strand
TCTTTCTCTCTCTCTCTCTTTCTTTCTCTCTTTCTTTCTCTCTCTCTCTTTCTTTCTCTCTCTCTCTTTCTTTCTCTCTTTCTTTCTTTCTCTCTCTCTCTCTTTCTTTCTCTCTTTCTTTCTCTCTCTCTCTTTCTTTCTCTCTCTCTCTTTCTTTCTCTCTCTTTCTTTCTTTCTTTCTTTCTTTTGTAGGCTTCATGCCGAATGCGGGCCTGAACTCACAACCTGAGATCAAGAGACTTAGACGCTCATCTGACTGAGCCACCCAAACACCCTTGTTTTGGTTTTCATTCACAGATTTATTGCAATGTGTTAAGAGAATTTAGAAATATACTTTTCTTGCCACATAGGATAGGGTTTTTTCTCAAAAAATATTTTCAATTGTTAAATATAAAACAAATCCAGGAAAGCTTGCAAAAGCCAATGTGATTTATGATGTGACTTCAGGGGTCAGCTTTACCAGTGACCTTTCAAGCTACAGATCCCCTTCTTCAGCTCATACAATCCTTGTCTTATATTTTGATTGTTGAAGAAAGAAGGTCATTTCTCTGGTAGTTTCCCACAGTGTGGATTTTGTTGATTGCTGAGATACAGTTTAATATTTTTCTTTGTTGACTTCATCATCTATTGTCTGTTTGTATATCCATCTATCTATCTATGTATTTCTGGCAAAAATACTTTACAGCTATGTATATTCTTCATCAAGAGGCAGGCAACCTTGAGGCTTCTGAGTGGCACAGTTGATTTAGCATTTGCTCTTGGTTTTGGCTCAGATCATGATCCTGGGGTCATGAGATCCTGCCCCATGTCAGGCTCCGTGCTCAGCCTGGAGTCTGCTTAGGTTTCTCTCTCCCTCTCCCATTGCCCTCCTTCCACTCTTGCTCACTCAGTCTCTCAAATAAATAAGTGAATCTAAAAAAAAGGGGGGGGCAGATAACTTTCACACCCACTGAATTGCTATTTTTGAAAAAAAATCAATAAAAGTTGGTGAGGATATGGGGCAAACTGAGATCTCACACATCATTAGCAGAGACATAAAACAGTGTAATTCCTTTGAGAAAAGTTTTGGCAGCTTCTAATAAAATTAAACATACATTTCCCTGGGGTCCAGCCATGACAGTCTTAGGAGCTTACCCAAGACTGAAAAGAAAACATATGTTCTCAAAAGGACTTGTGCCGTTTCTTTGAAAAAAATGGGTGGTACTTTGATAGGAATTGCATTAAATGTGTAGACTGCTTTAGGTAGCATAGACATTTTCACACTATTTATTCTTCCAATCCAGGAGCATGGAACATTTTTCCATTTCTTTGTGTCTTCCTCAATTTCTTTCATGAGTACTTTATAGTTTTCTGTGTATAGATTCTTAGTCTCTTTGGTTAGGTTTATTCCTAGGTAGCTTATAGTTTTGGGTGCAATTGTAAATGGGATGGACTCCTTAATTTCTCTTTTTTCTGTCTTGTTGTTGGTGTAGAAAAATGCAACTGATTTCTGTGCATTGATTTTATATCCTGACACTTTACTGAACTCCTGTACTAGTTCTAGCAGTTTTGGAGTGGAGTCTTTTGGGTTTTCCACATATAGTTTCATATCATCTGCAAAGAGTGATAGTTTGACTTCTTCTTTGCCGATTTGGATGCCTTTAATTTCCTTTTGTTGTCTGATTGCTGAGGCTAGGACTTCTAGTACTATGTTGAATAGCAGTGGTGATAACGGACATCCCTGCCGTGTTCCTGACCTTAGCGGAAAAGCTTTCAATTTTTCTCCATTGAGAATGATATTTGCGGTGGGTTTTTCATAGATGGCTTTGATAATATTGAGGTATGTGCCCTCTATCCCTACACTTTGAAGAGTTTTGATCAGGAAGGGATGCTGTACTTTGTCAAACCTAGATGTCCATCAACAGACGAATGGATAAAGAAGATGTGGTATATGTACACAATGGAATACTATGCAGCCATCAAAAGAAATGAAATCTTGCCATTTGCGACGACGTGGATGGAACTAGAGGGTATCATGCTTAGCGAAATAAGTCAATCGGAGAAAGACAACTATCATATGATCTCCCTGATATGAGGGAGAGGAGATGCAACATGGTGGGTTAAGGGGGTAGGAGAAGAGTAAATGAAACAATATGGGATTGGGAGGGAGACAAACCATAAGTGACTCTTAATCTCACAAAACAAACTGAGGGTTGATGGGGGGAGGGGGGTTTGGAGAGGGGAGTGGGGTTATGGACATTGGGGAGGGTATGTGCTATGGTGAGTGCTGTGAAGTGTGTAAACCTGGCGATTCACAGACCTGTACCCCTGGGGATAAAAATATATTATATGTTTATAAAAAATAAAATTTAATTAAAAAAAAAAAAAATGAAAAAAAAAAAAAAAAGTAAAAAAAAAAAAAAAAAGGACTTGTGCTGGAATATTTACAGAAGCTTTATGCCTAATAGCCCAAACCTGGAAGTATCCCAGGTGACCACTGATGCAAGAAAGAATAAACAAACTTTGCAATATTTATACAAATGAACACTTACACAATTGCAGAACTGATCTCACGATATACAGAATAGCATGGTGGAGTCTAACAATATTACACTCAGATCAAGGTCTCTTACGAAGCAGTCATTTTGTATGATTTCTGTTTATGTGAACTTCTGTTACATTTTCCCTTTTTTCTTCATGTTTCCTGTTTCTGTTTCCAAATGCTTTCTATTTTGGAGGGGGGGGTTCTTTTTCTATTTTTTTTTCCCTAGGGACTTGAAACTTGACTCAATCCCTTTTCCAGTAGCCTCTTCCTTTTAGTATAAAACAACATAAAATTGTCAAGATCAAACCACTTTCTATTAGCTCCTTTGAAAGATAAAATATTTAAGATATCCTTATCATCTATTGTTACCACAATATTATCATAATTTTCTTTAAATATTTTTTTCTTTTAATGAATATTTTAATATTTCAGTGTATTTTAAACCTTGTGAACAGTAACTGGGGTGATCTGTCTTTCATGATTTAATTTGTTGTTGCATGTCTTATAAAATTCCATTTTAAAAATTTTTATGGGGCGCCTGGGTGGCTCAGTGGGTTAAGCCTCTGCCTTCGGCTCAGGTCATGATCTCAGGGTCCTGGGATCAAGCCCCACGCTGAGCTCTCTGCTTGGCAGGGACCCTGCTTCGCCCTCCCTCTCTGCTTGTCTCTGCCTGCTTGTGATCTTTCTCTTTCTGTCAAATAAATAAAATCTTAAAAAAAATAAAAATAAAATCTTAAAAAAAATAAAAATAAAAATAAATAAAATTTAAAAAATTTCTTTCTTTATCTCTGGCTAAAATAATTATTTGAGAGGGCTATTTTAGATGGATATTTTGGTCAGAGATTTAGACATTTTGTAGAAGAAGGGATTTTTAGGATATCTGGTCTGCAAGAATCAAGTCCCCTACATTAGGAGTAGAGATGAGAGACAGGGAGGAAGCACCTGACATCTTCTCAAGAGTTAGATTTTTGCCTCTTGATTATTTGCTTTTTCAGTGAGATCCTAAAATGAGATCACATTCTTGTGAGAATTAGATTTGCTACAGATACATTTTGAAGTAATGTTAGAGAAAAGCAAAGCTCAATTAATGAGGCTCTTCAACTTGAGAAAGGAAACACAGTAGGGGAAGGACACTGGGGTTTTGGAACACTAACAATGTCATAAAGAACTCTAGGTACTTCTCAAGGAAGAGAAATTACAAGAGACTAAGGGAAACATGAAAAGAAGATGGTAGAAAATGATGGCATTTGCGTATTTCCAAATTTAATAGATGGCTGACTGTCCAAATATCTATATTAAGAATTTTTTAAATGCTCTTCCTCAGTAATACCTAAATTTACTTGTGTGTATCAGATAATCATTTAAAGTTGTAAAATCTGGGGAGCCTGGGTGGCTCAATTAAGCATCCAACTCTCAATTTCAATTCAGGTCATGATCTTAGGATGGTGGGATCCAGCCCAGCACTGGGCTCTGCACTCAGTGCAGAATCTGTTTGAGATTCTCTCTCCCTGTGCTCCTCCCCCCACCTCACTCTCTATAAATAAGTAAGTAAATAAATAAATAAATAAGTAAAATCTAAAAAAAAATTTAAAAATAAGACTGTAAAATTCTACCTCTTCATTGTTCGAGTCACCAAAATTGATTTGACTTGTGTCTTTTGTTAAGCTGTGAAATTTTAGCTTGTTGGTTTTAAGAAGAAAACACCCAGGCCACTGCTTTGGGATTATGTCGGCCCTACTTTCAATCTTCATACTGGATTGAATTTCAAAAAGGAAGCATGGTGGTTTTACAAAGATAGTATAATTCTTAGAGGTGATGGGCTGTGTCTACCTCTTCAATTTAAAAAGAAAAGAAGAACAATTATCGAAATATTTTAGCTAAACAAGTGGTTCCCAAACTCTGAAAATCTAATTTTTTTAACCATTCATATTCCATTATAAATATATGCATCAAAGGCAGACTTGGCTGTGGTTGTTTCCACCCACCCCTCTGCTTGTATTATTCACTCAGACCTCAATTTCCAGTCAGATTCAGTTGCTTCCCACTCAGCTCCCGCAGATTGTAAATCCTCCTGGTTGGGTTGCGTAGCAACTGACACTCAACTTCACCTGCAAAAGGTTAGTCCAAGATCTTTCATTTTTCCTGTTTTTGTTTTTGTTTTTTTGACGCTAGAAATAAGCAAGCCAGCTGGTAGCATTCTAAAACAGAGCTGCTCAGATCTGGGTTTTCAGCACAACACTATTGTTTCCCCAGTTGTTGCAAATGAAGGGCTATAATAGAAAGACATTCCAAAGGGGCAGGGAACTTGAAACCTGGGCTTATCTCTGCCAGTAACTACCCAAAGGAGCAAAACTTCTCTCTTCCCCTTTCTTGACCTCCTTTTTCTCTTTTGTATAAGGAAGTAGTTAAATGACGTGATCATCTGGATTGCTTCTAGGTCTGACATTATGGCAATCACACAAAGGAAAATATTTGTGAGTGTACGGATCTAGGTGACCTTATGCATCTTTAAGTCGGCCCCGTTATGCAATTCCTGGTTTCAACACTCCTCACATTGTAGTCTATATATAAATGGTGCCCCTTGGCCGAATTCCAGGGGGAGCTGTTTACATGGATTAAAATGGGCAACTCAGCTTCTCTCTCTGAGTTAAATACTCATAGATTATGCAAGGTAAGATTCTGGTGTCTCTGCTTTCTTCATGGGGGATCTAAAATTTGGAGTGATTAAATCCATTGTTACATCGTAGGTGGTAGCCTTGGAATTTGAACACTAGGCAGCTAGCCTCCATAAGCCATCCCTCTTTAATCAGACTCTAAGTTTATCTCTTATTTGACTGTGCCAGATAGATAGAAGATAGCTAGAGAGTATTTTTCAGGACTCAGTTGCAAATGGCAGAAAGATAGAAAATTGTTTCAATCTGGCTTAAAAAGTAAAAAAGAATTAGTTAAGCAGCATAATTATTCGTTGAAGTGAAAGAAAAGTCCAGACATGTGTTATCTTAGGCTTGAGATCAAGATTTCTCTCTCCATCTCTGAAATGTGCCCTCCACTATATTAGCTTTGTTCCGAGACAAGCACACTCCTTGTGGTAATGCAATGACCTCTAAATTCAAGCCTCACTTTCTTGGAAACCCCAATGGGAAGACAAATGCTCTTTCCCAAGAGCTCCAGTTGACGTCCTAAGTTGGAAGCTCTCCATTGCCAGCTTGGAGGGTCTCAGGGTCCCAGTGACCAGGGAGTATTGTATACTCTGTCCCCAGGCCTGGGGTACCCACTCAGTCCTGAGCTGTTAGTCTTGCTGACTCAACAGGAAGGAAACGATGTCAGACAGGACTGTGGGGCTCTGAGAAGAAAATCCTGGTCCGAGAAGTGAGGATGGGTGGATGCCGGATGAGCAAAATACAACTTTCACCCTCCATGGATGTTTCACTTTCCAGAATTGAGCTGCCACTGCCAGACTCAAGAACGAATGCGGTGAGAGAAGAAATTCTGTGTTTTGAAGTACTGTATTCTCTACGGAATATAGCTTTTCAGCTAAGCCAACCGACGTTACATTGAGGTACCTGTCCATTGCCAGGTTGTAGCTCTGGCTGACATAAGAAAAATATTATTTTATATGAATCTCTTCTTCATTTGCCCTTCATACTCGAGCTTTGACATTGTCTCAGAAACAGCTGGACGAAAGGAGACAATATTATTGGTAGGTAGTAATTTGGAAGGAAACCCATTAATTCTTCCAGTAGCGTTTCCTTGAAAATATCTTTAATCTGGCTTTTAATGTCTTCCACAACCACCTCAGGAAATCGGTGCTCTCCTTTGACAGGGCTTGCTGCTTCAACTCACAGACATGAGCAGAATGGCGACGTGGAGCATTCTGTTCTCTCCAGAGATTATTAATGTGTCATCTTTCCCCTGATAGGAATTTTTCAGAAATATCTGGTATTCTCAGATGAGTTTTCAAGGCAATCTCCTGAATGCCTTCACAAGAGAAAAAAATGATCAAATGATTTGTTGATAATTTGAAAAGACGGTTCTGTTCAATGAACAAAGCTTACTGAAAAACATGCTGACTCTACAGGTTTTTTTTGTTTTCTTTTTTAAATAGGGAGGATACATTCACAACAGTGGAATCCGTGCCATTTCTTTCCCTTGCTTCTCCCTTAGCAAATAGTAGGTACAGGCTTTGTGTTCACTGTAAGAAATAACTTGACGAATTATGCTTCAACATTAGCAAGTGGCACTGCAAACATTTCAAATTTGATAATGCATCGGGTGCAGAAAATGATATAAAATTGACGTTTAAAGAGGGAAACATGCACTGCATTACGAGCATGGAACTGTCCCATTAGACCTTTCTTATTCTATGAATTAAGTATGATTTCCTTATTCTCAAGAATATATATATATATATTTTGAGATTTTATTTATTTATTTGATAGAGAAATAGAGAGCTCTAGCAGGCAGAGCAACAGGTAGAGAGTGAGGGAGAAGCAGACTCTCCACTGAGCAGAGAGCCCGACACAGGGCTCAATCCCAGGAACCTGGAATCATGACCTGAGCTGAAGGCAGACATTTAACCAACTGAGCCACCCAGGTGGCCCTCAAGAATATTTATATAAACCATTTCTTCTTGGGGAACATTCCTAGGGCCTTTCCACCATTATCTCAGTAGGAGCAATGTTCGCTTTGTTTCTGACTCCCTTCTCAGCATGCAACACATGCCTCGCACACACTACTTACTTAACAAAATTTGTTGAATGAATTAATGAGGGGAATGCATCTTTAATTTCATAACTTGATTAGTCTCAGAGACTTGAGAAACCACTTATGGGATAGAAAAAGCCTCTGCATTTTCTGTGAGCGGGAATTCTTTTGACAGGAGCTTGAATTGAAGACGAACCTGTTGAAAAAAAAGAATTTGCTGTTTGAAACGTGTTAACCTGATATTTTTAATAAAAGGAATCAAGTAAAAGAAGCCTGAGCTCCTTCCAAATAGTAAAGCGTATTTTCCATTGAGTAATAGCAGGTGAGATTTAATTTATGAATCATAATGAGTATCCCTGTTTCAGAAACTAATTGAATTTGACCCCGGTACAAATTTGTAATATGAAATGAACAAGAGGCCATAAGAAAAGGCAAAACAGAGCTTAACACAGTGACCGCATCATATTAATATTTGCAGGTCATGGAGACTCCATCTGATAAATGATCTATGCAACAGCATAATTATAGCACTATCGTGGCAAATGGAAGTTTGATATGTAGAAAATAAAGTCTGATTAAGTGTCGTCAGAAGGGCATCAATGGATTAGCAGCCTAAATAATGTCATGTTGAAGATGAAAACAATGACTAATTTGTTGTTCATTGTGTCGTTAAAAAAAAGAAAGTACAGTAAAAACCATGATACCTAGCATGGTCAGTTGCCATTTCAATTATGCATGGGCATTCTTCCCTTGTTATACATGGAGACTAAACAGTTGGGTTTTTTTAATTGCTTTTCCTTGGCATCTGGAATAGCTCTTGTCAGTCCGAGTATAATTTAAGATTTAAATCACTCTGACCAGATATTATTAGATGTAGTAGAGTGTGTAAATTATGGTGGTTGGCAAATTAACTGCTCTCGGTATAAACACACACTCCCCAGACAGTGCCTTTGTAAGTAAGTGAGAGGTGTCAGAATGTTCTGATTCCGTGTGTGTGGAATGAATTTATCACCAGGTGTTCACACGAGCACAAGCTAACTAGGTCCATTTGGTCCTTCTTGGGTCTCCGACTAGCCATCTGCCCTGTTGTGCAGTTCTGGATTCTCATGCCATTGATGTTTTAGAAATAGAGTATGATCTTGAATCCAATCTGACCACAAGCTACCTTGACCCAATAACTGTTTTGGGTTTTTGCTCAATTCTCTATCTGGATCCTTGCTCCAGTCATTCCTTATATTATTAAGAACTCTTTGTTGATAATGACAGAAAACTATTTCAAATTGTTTTAATTTAAAGAAAGGGAATTTATTGGTTCACATAATTTAAAAGTTCAAACAGAGAGTTGGTTACAGGCACAACTAGATCCAGCAGCTCAGACAATGTCATTAGGATTCTCTTCCTTTCATCTTGCTTTGTTCTTTCATTTCTCTTGGCTTCCTTCTGAATCAGGTGTTCACTCCACAAGTGGTGGTGGAGATGGTCACCACCAGCTCCACGTGTATAACCAACTTGTAATTCCCAGTAGTTCCGACAAAATTTAGGCTAAAAAATAACTGGCTCTAATTGCTTGATTAAATAATGTGACACCTTAAGCGCCCCACCCCTGCCAAAGCATGTAGACTTTTACTGTGGCATTTCAAATAAAATCAGGTTACTCAAACCAGAGAAAGATTAAGTGGATTATTGGCAGGCAAAAACAGCAACCATTTACTCTTTCTGTAACACGCAGTGTCTAAACCCATGTCATTTTCTTCCCAGCCACATAGCTAGATTACATTTCTCAGCCTACTTTTCAGTTAGGGATAACCATGGGGTTGACTTACAGCCAATGGAATATAGGAGAAGTGATGTCATCAACTTCATGACAACCTCTTATGGAAGGCTCTCACATTCTTCCCTATGTGCCAGCTGGATATTAAACACTAGTCACCTTACAAGCTGCAGGTTGAGGGTGATACTGCACCTGTCCATCCAGGGTTATGAGTGGGACAGACCCTGCAGCTCCCTTTCCCACCATGCCCAGCTGGATTTTATGTGAGTGAGGAATAGAAAAACAAACCAATACAAAACAAAACAACAACAAAACCCCTATTGTTAATCCATTGAAATTTCAGGGTTATTCTATTCTATCAACTAATATCCTTTAATATATCCTTTAAATACCTAATATGCCTTTTAATATATCCCAGCTCAGCCTCCATGGTAAACAGTTTCCTATTTAGAGCGAAGAACTGTAATCAACTAAAGTTTCATTATTAGACCTCCTTATGTCAGACATGATGAAGTCCCATTTACCTTTATTTTATTTTTATATATTTTGCATTCTTAAAGCTTTTGCCTACCCCAAAGTTACAAGGACTATCTCCTATACTTTCATATAGATGTCTTCTAGTTTTAGGTTTTACATTTTGAATTAATTTTTGTGTATGATGTGAGGAGAAGATCAATGTTCAGTGTTTTCCTCATTGAGTATGTAGGTGATCAGCCCATTTGTTTAAAAATAATTTTTCTTCCTCAGTTAAATTGATTTGACACCTTTGTCAAAATCAAGTAATTGTTTGTATATGACTATGTCTGACCTCTCTTTTCTGTACCATTGATATAGAATTCTGTATTTTCACTGGTGTCAAATTATTTTAATTACTGTAGCTTTATAACAAGTCATTAAATTAGGTGGCCAAATCCTCCAGCTTTCCTCTTTTTGAAAATTGCTTTGGTCATTCTAAGTCCTTTACATTTTCAAATGAATTGTAGAACCTTCCCAGTACTATACAGTGCTTCAGATTCATTGTGAATACTTTCCCCATTCCTAGACTCAACTATTTCTCTAGGAAGCCTTGCTTCCTTTTACAGGATAATGGTCTTAGAAACCAAGATTTGTGTGCTAGATGTACTCAATGCTACTGGGGTGTCAATGTTCTTGGCTGGCAGAGCAAGGAAATATATCTGTGTGTTCAAACACATGTATACACATAGATCTGCAAGTATTTTTATATATAACTATCTGTATCTATAGTAAGCTAAACATGAGTCCATACTGCTATCTCTTATTCTAATCCATTAAACCATGTGGATCATTCTAGTCTTTTACTCTTATTTATCCAGAACTTCTTATTCCAACAATAAGAAATTTGATTCCCAGCACATCTATTTCCTTAATTGTTCAATTACATTAACATGTATAGTAATATCACAATCGTTAATCCATACTTTATGCTAAACTACAGTGGTTACATATAGTTTCTTTTGTCTTAAAGACTTCACTTAGTAACAAAGTTACTTAGGTCAACACTTTTTTCTCCCATCCCCTTTGGTGAATTCTTTCATACATTTGTAATACAATTATATTGTTTTGTCACTTTCTGCATTCCATGCAGGGATCCTCTGACCTCCTAAATGATTTTTAAATTTGCATACACTAAGATTTACTCTTCATACTATAAAGTTCTATGGCTTTTAACAAGTGCATAATATCATGTATTCACAATTACAGTATCACATCATACAGAATTATTTCATTGTCACAAAGAATTTCCTGTTCTTAACTTACTCAACCACAGCTGAACCTCTCTCAACCATAACCTTATATTTATTGTTTTGCAAGCAGGCATAGGGGGAAGCAGAGGGAGAAGGGAAGCACGCTCCCTGCTGAGCAGAGAGCCAGATGCGGAGCTTGATCCCAGGACCCTGAGACAATGACCTGAGGTGAAGGCAGAGGCTTAAACCACAGAGCCACCCAGATGCCCCTTGTCTTGCCTTTTCCAGAATATTGTAAATTGGAATCATACAGTATGTAACATTTTCAGACTGACTTCTTTCATTTAACAATGTATATTTAAGATTGATCCATGTATTTTTGTGAAAATTTTCTCTTGCTGCTTTAAAGATTTTCTACTTAGCCCTATTGATTTCAAATTACCTTTTAGCAGGTTGAGTATGATATGTCTAGGTGATTTTTTTTCTGCTTATGTTACTTGGATTTTCTTTAGCTTCAAGAACTTATAGAGTAATATTTTTCATTAAATTTCACCAAGTTTACTAAATAGTGGGACTTTCCCACTATTATTTCTTCAAATTATTTTTCTGTCCTTTCTTTGTCTCTTTTTGGACTCCAATTATATAAATCATGGGATGTTTAATATACTGTTACATGTCTCTGGGGCTCTGTTTATTTTTCTTCAATTTTTTTGTCTGTTATTTGGTTGTAAAATTTCTATTGTTCTGTATTCCAGTCCCTGATTTTTTTTCTGCTTTGTCCAATCTGCTCTTGTGCCCATCTAATAAGTTTTCCATTTTTGTTACTGTACTCTTTAAGTCTTAATTTTTCTTTTTTTTTATAGTTTCCTTTTCTCTGGCACAATTTTCCATTTATTCACTTATTACTGACATATCTCCTATTAATTATTTCAACATATTTACTCTTAATTATTTGAACACATTTATAATATATGCATTGAAGTATTCATCTACTCAATCCAAAATGTGTTCTCATTCAGAGTGAGTTTCTTCTTGTTTCCAGAGCAAGGATAAGGCTTTCCATTTTTGTTACGTGTCTTAGCAATTTTTGGTTTAAAACTACACATCATTGATGATATGTTGTACCAACTCTGGATTCTATTTATTCTTCCAAATGTTGTTGAGGTTTTTATTTTGCAGGCATATAATTTGCCTGGACTCCAACCATAAAATCTGTCTCCCTCACTCAGAGCAATCACAGATTATCTATGCTGAAATTTTATGTGTTCACTTATTTGGTTTTTAGCACCCTAGTTACCCATCCTTTTACTTCTGTAATTCGTACTCAGCCAATGATTTATCTGCTACCTGGGTTTTATGTGATTAAGGAATTCATTTAGATGTGCCATTGATTTAAAGTTTCTCTGGGCTCATAAAAATGAATGAAATCTTGCCATTTGCAGCAATGTGGATGGAACTAGAGAGTATTATGCTAAGCAAAATCAGTCAGAGAAACACAACCAGAAGATTTCATTCATATGTGGAATTTAAGGAACAAAACAGATGAACATAGTGGGAAAAAAGAAAAAAAGAAGGGCAAGCCAGAAAACAGACTCAACTATAGAGAACAAACTGAGGGTTTCTGGAGGGGTGGTGGGTGGGGAGATGGGATGAATGGGTGATCGGTATTCAGGAGGGAACTTCTTGTGGTGAGCCCCAGGTGTTGTATGTAAGTATGAATCACTAAATTCTATACCTGAAACTAATATTACATATATTAACTATCAGGAATTTAAATAAAAACTTGAAAAAGAAAAAAGTAAAGTTTCTTCAGGCTTTCAATTTTTGCTAGATTCCTACTCTCCCCACACAGAGTAGAGAAGTTAGCTAGGAATGTGTGAAGAGCGTATCCTTTCGACTCTTCCAGAGGTCTTGTATCCCCTTTATCTTCCATTTAAATTCCTAAGTGCTCTGCCACCTGCCTATACTGAGTCCACCCCTTCTGGTTAATAAAACTTAGCATTTCTATTGCTTGAGTTGGGAGAGATGGACATGCCTCCAAGCAAGAAGTTTTTACAAATCCACCATTCCTAGATGAAAAAGTAGAGTTTCCCATGAGTAAACACTTCTCAGGTTGGTGCCTGTGTTTGGTCGTTTTCAGTTGTTTTAAAAATAATTTTGTACAGTTTTATGCTTGTGTCCTATGGAGGGGAATTGCCTGAATGTCTCATGCTGCTATACCAATAGCAGAAATAAATGCTTAAAAACAAAAAAGCAATACCGGCACATGATTGAAAATGCAATAAATGTATGTTGCGGTGAAAACTCTCCTTTTCAAATCTGTCTCCCCCAACTACCCTAGAAGGGAATCAATAAATATCAGTAAATTATTATGCACCCTTCAAAGATATTTTATGTGTACACTAGTGGATTTGGATAGACATTAATTTTCCTTTTTTCCATAAATTTTTCTGCATGTTTATTTTATTAGGATGTCTTCCATCCACATATAAAGATATTTCTTAATTTTATGCCTGTCCACTCTTTCATTGAATATATGTATATTAAATTTTGTATAGTCAATATTTATAAACACTGAAAATTTTAAAACCTCTTATTATTATAAACATGCAACAATTAACAGGATAATAGGTAATTATGTTAGCCATATAGTCCTATGTAACAATTTACCCCAAATTTCGCTGGTGGAAACAGTTTCTGTGAATCAGCCATTCAGAGCAGTTTGCTTGAGTGGTTCTGGTTCCAAATTTGTAGAGCTAGGAGTCAAGAGGCTGAAGTCAATTGAAGAGGGATGGAGATTTTCCTTCTAAGATTGTTCATTGACATAGTAATAGCCATAGTCAGTTCCTCACTTGATATTGGGATGGGGGAATCTCAGTTCCTTGCTCCATCAGTCTTTTCTTCGAGATGCTTTACTGTCTTCATGTCATGGTAGCTGGCTTCTTCCAGAGTGTGGGTCCAGGAGAAAGAGTATCCTGGAAGCCACAGTGTCTTTTATGACCTAAGCTTGGAAATTACATTTCATCATTTCTGATCAGGCTAAGTGGTTCTTCCTCATTCAATATGTAGTCACAAGGTCATAAGTCACAAGGTCATAAGTATCATGACGTGACAATCACTTCAGACCGTGTTGGAAGCTAGTTAAAATAATAATCATATATCTTTTTCTCTAATTCTACCTATGATATCTATCTATCCACCTCTGTAAAATATTTCACTGATATATAAGGATAAATTCCTAGATATGGAATCGCTACATCAAATGGTATATGCGTTTGTAATTTTGTTGGACATTGCCAAAAAGCTCTCCGTGAGATCTAACTGGTTCATAATGAGTAGTCTTGCTTAAATTTCTAGCCACTTAACTCTATTGGATTGTTTCACACTAATATAGTTTGTCAAGAACATACTTCCTATGAAGTACTGAAACTTCTAAAACTTGTGACTGTTAGAGTTAAAGGAGAAACTTACATTATGAAACAATGTGTAAATATCAGCAGCTTTGTAAGCAATATAAAGCCTCTGAATAAATAATGATTTGCATTTTGATCAAAGGAAAATTTAAGCTGCTTTCATCAGTACGATATCTAAGACTACTTCTAAGGCTGCAGTTCTCCAAGTTTGCAGAACACATGTCCTCTGAGAGTTTCCGTAAGCAGAAAATAGAAAACACTTATAGGAAATACAGAGATTCAGAAAACATATTAGTAAACCCTGTGATGTCTCTCAGAAATGAAATCACTTAATTTGGTATTCCTTAAACCTTGTTGACAATGAGACCTTTTATTTTGTAACATGACAATATGACATAAGATTGGGTGGTTCCAGTGGAACATGAAATGTGGAGTTTTTTGAGAAGGCATTAATTTCTTTTCCTTTTTTTTTTGATGTAATTCACATACCATAGAATTCATGGGTCTTAGGATAATCATAAGGTTAGCAACAGTAACTGCACCAGAACATTTTCATCATCTCAAAAAGAAACTCTATACCTATTAGCAATCACAGTCTATTCCTGCCCATCCTCCCCCCACCAACCAGCCTCTGGAAACCACTCATCTATTTTGTGTCTCTATGATTTTGCCTTTTCTGGAAAATTCTTATACATGAAATCATGTAATGTATGGCCTATAGAGTCTGGTTTCTTTTCCTTTTCCTTTTATAAGGTTCATTCATGTATCAGAAATTAATTCCCTTATGGGGCCGAATAATATTCTATTGTATAGATGTACCACTTTTTTGATGGCTTCATCAGTAACAGACATTGTGCTATTTCTACTTTTTACTTCTTGTCTAGTATGAATGACATTGCTATGATATTTGTGTAAGAGTTTATTTGTATGAGTATGGACATATATCTTCAATTCTCTTGGCATACACCTAGGGGTGGAATTGTCGGGTCATGTGGTAACTCTGTGTTTACACCTTTTGAGAAGTGATATTAATTTCTAGACTTTGCTGTATTAGTATCACCAACTATTTTCAAGTTCAGGAGAGTAGAGCAATATCAGGAAACCATTAGCAATATTAGGGCAGTTCATATCAAGCAAGCACATTGCTGTTCTTTTTGCCCACAATTTATTTCTTTTAGTTTACTCAATAAATGTTCAAGAAAGAGAATTGAAGAGAGGAAAACTAAAAATGGACCATGCATCATGCACTTTACAGATCAATACAGAAGATAAATACAGAATTAATAATTGCCCTTCCGTTTTTCAGATAAATTCCTGTGAATGAGAAATGCAGTGACTTACCTTCCATCAGTTGTACATAGTGAGTGCCTTCTCCTCGTGGCATTCTTTGGACGTAGCAGCTCAGTTGTGTTCTGTTATTTTTGAGAATGGTGGCCATACGTTTTCGTTGGAAAGAAAACCAATTGTTCTTGGAATAAGAAAACCAAAGAACATTGAATTTGGTATTATTCTTTTGACTCTCTGTGGTTTTTCTTGTTGAGTACGTATTAAAGAAGACTTTGTTTTTTGATTGGGAAGGTTTTGCTATTTTGCGTCAAGACACCCAATACTTCATTACGCAAATCAGGATTGTGTATAAAACAGTGGTGATTTTCTAAGATTTTAGGCAGCAGGTTTATGTTGAAATATTTCATCTTCATTTTGATTCAGAGCTTTTGTGCTTTTTGGTTGTTGTTCCTTCAAATATGTAGTTTAGGTACAAATGTTTGCAGATGTTCCAAGCTTGATTTATTAAAATGGTTTCAGTACAAATCCCTTATGCAATTAAATGCCTATTCATGTGTTCTTTTTACAATGAAATGTTGTTAACAAATAGCTTTAATATAATAACATAACAGTTAAGGGAAAACTGGGGAGCAAGTGCTTAATAGATATGAGCTAGTGTAATTTTACAAAAAAAACCCACTATTTATTTTTTTCACTCTGAGTAGTGTGTGCACTTTGTGGAGAATTTGGAAAAGACAGAAAGTTACAAGGAATACATGACTTCTGATCCCAACACCCCCAAATAAACACTCTTAATAGTTTATTATTTGTTTTTCCAAAATTCTTATTGTCATTATTCTTGAAATTCAGGAATTTCACCCAGATTTGTTTTAATGAGCACCTCTTGTTATGAAATGTGTTTAGAGGCTTCCTGAGTAGCTAGCTTCCCATCACACTCCAAAAAAAATCTGTAGTACTAGTAGAAGAACGGCTCCATACTTGTTCAGCTTGATGTAAATAATTTGAGTTAAAATGTTGACATTCATTTATTTTAATTTATATGTCATCTTTGAATTTTGAGAGATCATTTTAATAATTTAAAACACATAACTTTTTAAAACATGGAAAAGTTAATTTTATTTTATTTTTATCATTTACTTGATGTACTTTGCATAGTTGCATTTTATTTTTTTAATTTTTTAGCTCAGTGTTATCAATAGAGCACAAATTTGGTGAAAATCTTGATTATAATATTGTAATTGTGATTTTGCAGAAATAAAAACAGGAGAGATAGATGACATGTTACAAATTTAAAGCATTTTATGAATTATGCATTTCATTACTTGTCTGAAGAGACCACAGGAACTATAACAATACTTTCATTTAGTACTTCTTGATAGTTTGCCAACTTTTAGTCATGTAAAAGCTTTACATTCACATATTTTTAAAAATTGTCATCATGACTATACACTTGAAAAACTATGAAGATAGAATATATTTTATTTAATACAATGTTAATTGAATTTACCACTCTAAAATATTTAGACATATGGCCTTTAGACATATGGGATTTAGACACACACATTAGTGTGACGGGGCAGGAGGAAAATGGCGGAGGAGAAACTGGTTTTGAAATCTCTCTGAAAGATTCTGAGCGGCCTTGTGGCTGCTGGCATCCCCAATGTGTGTGTGTGTGTGTGTGTGTGTGTGTCCGTGTGTCCATCCCTATGATTCTGTCTTTTACTCCTTTTCCAAACTAGAAATGGTGCATGGTGCCCAGTGTACTTAGATACCAGTAATCCTTTTTTTTTTTTTTTAAGATTTATTTATTTGAGAGAGAGAGAATGAGTTGGGGGGAGGGGCAGAGGGAGAGCATCCACAAGCTGACTCCCTGCTGAGCACTGAGCCTGATGCAGGACTTGACCATGAGATCATGACCTGAACTGAAACCAGCTGTCAGATGCTTAGCCGACTGAGCCACCCAGGCGCCCCCCCATATCAGTATTTCTTACTCACTGCTCCACACATGGCCACAGTTTTGCATCTCCTTGGGTTTTTTACTAAACATCTGGGGAAATATATGAGGAGGGTGACAAAATCCTCTGCTTGGATACCACCGTCTTAAGCTGGAGAAGTCTTTTCATTTTTAAAAAAAATTTTTTTTATTATTTTTTAATCCTTTTTTTTAAAGACCTCATTTATTTATTTGACAGAGATCACAAGTAGGCAGAGAGAGGCAGGCAGAGAGAGATGGGGAAGCAGACCCTGAGATCGTGACCTGAGCCGAAGGCAGAGGCTCAACCCACTGAGCCACCCAGGCGCTCCTGGAGAAGTCTTTTCTAATTCAGTTTTTATTATCCTCAAATTCATAGCAGTGCATTTCTTTAGTCTGGCTGTTTCTTTATTCTGTTCACCAGTGCCTCCTCTGGTCTGCGTTGGGAAGGTTGTCCTGCAAGTGATGAGTTATACACTTGGCTTTAAATGAACACAAACAATTAGCATCGTGACAATTATGCTGAAAGTGCACTTCCATTATGTTCTCATCTGTTTAATGGCAGTTTTCAAAATCTAAATATGTTTAAGGGGCATTTACATAGCATGTTCTATTAATTTTATTTTAACAGCAATTATGGTAATTTAAACAAATCTATGAATCGGTGCTAGGTGCATTTCTGAGTGGTTATCAAAGGCTCTTTACACACAATTTTAAAGCAGGTTTTATACTATTTGGGGGTCTGTGTTTATCTTTTTGAAGTAGTGTCTATATGTGACAGTCCTAAGACACTTTTCATTTCAATGGAGCTAATACAGACTCCTCTGTTTTCAACTTTTGGATTTGCAACTCTAGTCTCTGTTCATTGATTGTGATGAACTGATACATTCAATCATAGTTTTGCCTATTAATAATTCTATTTTATAAAGTCATTGATTTATTCCATGAATATATGTGGCAGACCATGGTGTTAGGTCTCAGGGATGCTATGGCTTCTGCCTTTGTAGAACTTCAAATCTGATGATGGAAGTCAACAACACACAAAAAGATAATCTCTTCCCACAAAAAGACATGCCTTAAGCGAATACTTAGCACTTCCAGAACTTGGACGTCAGTATAGACTTTCTAGGAGAATTAATATCCAAGTGGCTGTCTGACTGGTGGGTGGCAGTTAGGTATACAGATCCTCAGCCAAATACCAGGTTTCCTGAATCAGAATTTCAGGATAGGGATCTGGGAATCGGTGTGTAATACACAGCACAGGGGATGCTGGTGATCCGAAAAGCTTGGAAAGGTCAAAAGAGAGGATGATATCCCCATTTTTTACTTGAGCAACCAGGTAATGCTAGCCAGTAACTTAGCCATGCCAGGTAGAGTTGCTAGTATAAAGACTGTGACACAGATAAAATGTTTGAATAAATTTTTCTACACATTGGGTTTCCAATGCCTGCGGGACTTGCACAGAGAAGAGATCTGGCTTGCAGGCTGTTGGCTAGGAAGTGCCAAGCTCAGAGCAGTGATCTGGTTAGAAGGTGCAGCCTTCAGAAGCCAGCAGGTAATAAAGGATGGTGGTTGCCGTGCAGGGAGCTGAGGCCGTCCATGGGGGAGCACGCAGAGGGAGGAAGGTGGAGGCCTACAGCCATTTCAGTAAAGGGTAGAAAAAGAAATTCCTGCAAACAGACTGTGGGGAAAAAATAAGATTGTTGAACCAAGTAAGCTAGTTAAAGAGAACCTAATCGAGGATCAGGATACCATCGATGGTGACAAGTTTCCAGTTCAGACAGGAAAGAGAATAAAGTGTTTAACAGTAAGAAGGTTTTGATGCCAGGAGTTGAATTCTGGGTAATATAGCCACTTTGAAACAGGTTAAGGAGCTTTATAAAGAGTCTTTTAAAATACCCAGCTGCCCACTTAAGATCA
The DNA here is from genome assembly GCF_002288905.1 of Enhydra lutris kenyoni. Taxonomy (NCBI): domain Eukaryota; kingdom Metazoa; phylum Chordata; class Mammalia; order Carnivora; family Mustelidae; genus Enhydra; species Enhydra lutris. The sequence continues at coordinate 7,005,036 of NW_019154090.1, read as the reverse complement.
CACATCATCCGGAGCTAACTCGGATTGTCTGTATTTGCAATGGGACCCAATTGTCATCGCTACATCATTAAAGTTTCATGATTCAGGTCAGGATAAAAGGAATTTCTGAGGGTTTTTTTTTTTTTTTTTTTTGGATTGTTTGTTTCATTTATCTAATGAAATCTAAAACATCCTAAAGTAACTAAAATAAGAGAAGTTTCATCTGGTCTCTAGATTACATTTCCATTTGGTGTCCCAGGGACAGACGGTCCTTTGCTGCATTGCCCACCATGTTGCTTCCCAGCCATTGATGGTTATTATGTGAGGAAAGGGTTTTACAGTCTTTCCCTTGGCAAAAATCCCAAGAAATTAAATTCTGTCACAGGAAGTCAGTAAGGCAGGCGAATCACTGACTGAACCATCTCAACCATCTCACCATTCAGTCTCTCTAATGAAGCCAAAACGGCTGGGCAAAACACATCAGTTGGGTACTTCCTCGTGACTTTCAGTATCTCAACATCCAGTTTTAAAATCCATTTTTTTTTTTTTTTAAAGATTTTTTATTTATTCATTTGACAGACAGAGATCACAAGTAGGCACAGAGGCAGGCAGAGAGAGAGGAGGAAGCAGGCTCCCTGCTGAGCAGAGAGCCCGATGCGGGACTCGATCCCAGGACCCTGAGATCATGACCTGAGCCGAAGGCAGCGGCTTAACCCACTGAGCCACCCAGGCGCCCCTTAAAATCCATTTTTGCCATTTCTTATATCCTATGAAGGATCTAGGAAGATCCCTTTGCTCATTAATCAGATTCCAGGTAGACTTTTCAGTGTGTCTTTACATCTCCATTTCTAGTGTTCAAGGAAAGTCACTGAGCCAAGATTTAAAGCAAATTCTGTCTAAAGTCAGAGCCTGAGCTCTTCTACGCATGGAATTTCCTCTTCCAACCCACTGTCCTCCTGCTTTTCACCTTCCCTCCTTCCTTCCTCTTTAATCCCTCCTTACCTTTATTCTTTCTTTCAGTACTCCTGGGTTTGAAGACAAGCGGTGCATTTTAGGGATAGAATCTGTATAAAAATTGTCCCACCTCTGATCATCGTGTAACACAATTACATGGATTCTAGGCATGGGAGCTTTTGCTCCAAGATTCACGAAGAAAGGAGAGCCGAGGGAGAAAAAGAAGGAAAACAGTCATGGCCTAAATCAGACTCTCACCCAAGAGAAATGCACACCTCTTCGAAATATCAAGGGAAAGTCACTACCAATGAAAAATCCTTCTACGCAAAAGCTGGTAGAAGAGATTGATCAAAGTCAGTACCCACGATTCATTGCCCTTAGCGATTTAGGTCCCAGCTTTGCATTCACAGAGAAACACTTCTCTGGCTGAAGATATGCTGAGTCAGCTGGCATTTGCTCACACAGCTTGCTGAGAACGATCCATGAAAAATAAACTGTCTAGATGTCCCATTAGTAATGTGGGAGAATGAGCCTGGTGGAAGAAAGAAGAGGCAAAAACATCTCTTTAAGTCATTTTGTTCCTCGTTGAAATATACACTTTCAGAGTGCTGAGTGGAGAGCGTGACTCAGAAAGGACGAAGGGTGGGTATACACAGACAGCAAGCAGTGTCTGAGTGTCTGAGGACGGGGACTCTCCAGGTGCTGGTCTCCATCAGGCCTCTACCAGGACTGCTACGCATGATCCTGGTGGGGCCCTGTTCGAGGAAAGTAGGAGGCACTCCATTTCACAGACAGCAAAACTAAGACCGGAAGCTGTTTAGCACAACAGTCGTCAACCTGTGAGACGTGCGCGTGGACAGTGCAAGGGACTCTCTTTGGAAGACGTCATACTAAAATCCTTTTTATCAAATAGGTTTTAGAATTATTTAAAGGTCCTTTCTACATGCTAGAATGTGATACGAAATCAGAACCTAAAGATTGGTAATGATGTCCTGCCACCCTCGGGAAAATATGCAGTGACAGGGCGAAAGAGAAATAGTTGGTACCAGTGATACCAATGAACTGTGAGAGAATGTTTGTGTTCTAAACTGTTCAATTTTGGCATGAAATACAGCCGTCCTGTTTATCAGCTGTATTGCTTATAGCTTCTCATCTTTGTGAGGAAAAGCTGTGAGGATACAACAGTCTTACACTTCACTGTTTAGTCTTGTGTTCCACCAAGAGAACAGGATCACAGATCATTATTCTACGTCTTATGGGCATTAGGTCTCCCATTGGTAATTTGAACACAGGGTATTTACGTGTGTACGTGTGTGTACATGTGCATGCGTCTCGTAGTATTGTACGCACCCACACGTGCACACAGTTGACTATGTAAATTATATGCTGGGAAAAATGTGTAAAAAGGAGTAATACTTCTCTCATTTTTTCCATTGGGTCTCTTAATTGATGTTAGATGTGATCTAATTGTTAATGATTCTATATAGAACCTCTATCTCCAAGCTACATAATAATTATAATCATTACTTTATTAATAATATTAACAGCAGGAATTGAGCTAAAGCATATTAAGAATCGAGAACTGTGCAGTGATTTTATATTCATTCTATCATTTAAATACCTGATGCATTTCTTATATATGACACCCCAGATACTCTTACCATAGTCACAGAGCAGAAAAACAGTAATGCCTGTCAGGAGATAAGGTATAAACATATAATCACTATTTATAGCTTATAAAACCTTTCAAATTCAACCTGCCGTAAACATAGTCATTCATTTTGCTGATAAATATCAACTTTTAAACAAAGCATAAAATAGGGACTTAATTTTCAAATAGGTTTGAACATTAATTTATGAGCATCCTCAATGATAACAACAGCTTATTCCAGACTCTTCTGTCTCTGCAAAGAAGCTGTGCTTAAATTGCAAATCATTCTTATCAACTCATTAAAACAGACCCTCCATTAAGCAACGCTTGGCCTGCTTCTACTCAGTTTGTCCGTGTACGTGAACATTCAAGAATCATAGAAATAAATCTTCCCGTAGGACTTTAGAAAGTTTCTCAATATAATGGGAGGAAAGAGATTATTTCTGAGGTTGGGGTTGAAGGTTAGGCTAAAAGTAGAGCAGGAGTCTTATTACAAAGAGAATTTCTCTTTTGTTGGGGAGAAAACTACTTCGTTGGTTATGAAAATGAGCCCTACTCTGAGAAAAAAGTTATATTAAAGTTTAGGAGAAGAAATATAGACAAAAAGCATGTGGTTGTCTCTTGCTGTTTGCCTCAGTAGAACCATCCCTCATTCTTCTGACAATATCCCCAAATTTTATTTGAGGTCCTCCTTAATTATTCATTTATGTGCTCTTGGTCGTATATTCCTGGGCCTGAAGTGTCACTGATCCTGGCTTAAGCCATGGCCAGTATGATTGTTTGAGTTGACCATGGTCAGTTCAATAAGAATAAACTTTAGGACTCTTGCAGGGTTACTGGAAAAGGCATTCTCTCTTTCCCGTTGTATTTGAACATAACACTGTAGGGATTGATGCTACAGTCCTACATAGAGCCTAAAAGTGGAGTGAGCACAGAGCTCAGAACCAAGCCACGGAGAAGGAGCCTGGTTCTGGTCATTGCTTGAGCTGTGGTGTTCAGTTCTGTTTGAAACCAGCCCTGCTCCAGAACTTGGTTACGTGATACAGTCTGTTCTGGTTTTTGCTTAGGTCCATTTAGCTTGGGTATTTTGTCACTTGCACAAGGTAACGTGCACATTAAAGTAGATAGAATTTTGCATCCTTGCCTTAGTGAGTAAGGGAGATAGGAATTCGGAGGCTTTAAAATGGGGAAAAAACAATGAAAAAGGAGAAGGAAAGAAGAGAAAGCTCAATTGACAGAGATTTGGATGGTAATGGGGAAATGGAAGATGTCCGGTGGCATAAGAAGAGTGTGGGCAGACACATCCTTGTACTGTATCATGTGTTCTGGGCTCTCTCCACTCCGTACTCCAAATATTTGAGGAAATCTGATGACACCCAATAGCTTCAAATTTACCCCAAATGGCACAAAAATAAATACACAGTCCGGGAAATAAACTGGCCGTGGGGTGATTGAGAATTCAGTGGGGTCAGGAATTCATACTGAAAAGCGTATGAAGACACGCAAAAGACACAGGACAGGTTGGGTATTGTGTGAACTTTCCATGATTTTTTAAAAGTATGCCATTTTGTTGTAAAACAGACTATATAGATATCACAGAAAAGGCGTGTAATTTCACTTTTTCCATGTAAAAACAAGCTTAAACAATTACTTGATTTCATCAAGGAAGGGAAATGAGAAGTTAAATATATTTTTATAGACCTGTCAACTATTGCCATATGATAGTAAGTGACAGCATTTTTTAAATGGACCAGTTCATTCTGAGTTCAGAATTGGGTGGGTGTAAAGGTATTTGAAGTGTCATCAATCTTTTACATACTTGGGAATGTTAAGAATGGCCCCAGGCCAGCATGTCCTAGAAGCATGTCCTGGAAGATGGAGGAGGCTCTCATCTCAGGAGTGACAGAGGACTGTGGGAATCCCGGCAATCCGTATAACCTATCTAAACTTGGTCTTCTCAGCTGTGAGATTAGGATTACAATAGTTCCTGCTGGAGGTTAGGAGATAATACACCCTGGGTTTAATGTTATGCACCCTGCAGAGGACGTGGAGAACACATCTAGGTTATTGTGCCTATACCTTTCCATTACTATTATTCTTCCCTTTCTGCACTTAATTTAGGTACAGGTTTTATAAATTGGGTATTTTGAGAGCCTGGATGCCATCTCAAATTCTATAATTAGCTGGCGATAGTCCCGCCTTCTCCTTGCCTCCAGAAGAAACGCTGCTAGCCAGTTGGCCACGTGCCTTTCGGATCTGAAATATCTGGGGTATTTCACAATGTCTGTGTATGTCTGGGCTCATGCTTCTCTATGTCTCTGTTAGCGTACAGTCCCCACTCAATAAATATAAAGAGTAAAGACAGTCAAATTGATAATCATCTCATGTATTTTCCTTTGGGGGACATTCTTTATGGGCAGCGAACTTCATTCCACATATTTTACACAAATATGGAAGAAGCGCCCACCTTTACACCAGTGTTGTGGAGGCAGCTCAGCCCTGATTCAGGGGCCCCAGTTGCCACAAAACTGAAATGCCCGCATCTGTGTTCAGCAGCCGTTTATCTGTGTCCTGCGCATAAGCGTCCCCTTTCCCTTTTGCCTCTAATGAAAAATGCTTTAGGCCTGCGAAGAGGACAGAAAGAAAGAGGAAGGAAGCAGAGGGACTGGAAATGCCAGGGTTATGTTAAATTAAATTTTGAAGAAAGCCATCTCCTTTGGAACTCTTCCCATCAATTTTGCGTCTCCCATCTGCTCCCCAACCTCCTCCAGTTCCCAGGCTTTAAATGGGATGCAGGGTTAAACCTTTTACTGATGAAGAAGTATTTATGAGTATTTACGTGCATTTAGTGAAGAGAGAAAATATTTTATTAGCTGACTGCTGTGGGGGAAAATTGATCTGCCTGCTTTATGTGAGAAAGTAAATGTGTCCCTTTAACCTAAAATTGGTGCATCAAACTCCACAAACTCCAATTATCTTGACAAAAATGATTTAACCAACCACAGAACAACAGGGAGACCAAAGAGGAGGACTCTAGAGGAAGAAAAAGGTACTGCCAGATCTAAGCCTTGGGCGGCTCTCCATGAGAAACCTCCGAAGTGGAACCAACTATCATCCCAGAGAATGAAGTACTCTGAGAGCTTTGTGCTCAAGAAGATGCTGTGTTTCACATTTGATAATAATATGTGGTCTTTCTGTTTCTGCTGAGCAAAGTCCTAGTTTTGTTTTCAGTTCCGTTAGATCATTTCCATTTGCTTGCAACCATAAAATGAGATCCCACCTTAACAACAGGCAAATAAACGTAAATTCTCCTGCTATCCTCCTGTGTCCTCAACCGTGTCTGGGCACCCCGTAAATAGTCGTTGAATGAGACAAAAAATCGACACTCTAATTTTCTGAAAATGTTTACCAGAATTTGGCTCTAAAAGCCAATGTGTATTCCTCCTGATTTTGGTGAGGTCTTCCACCCTGTTGAGAACCAGCACTGGTCTGAACAGTATTTCCTGAACACAGACCAGGCCCGACTTTATCCTTCCTTCTTTGAGGAGATGGGGGACCAGATCTGTGGGAGCTGTAGACGCACTGTGGGGTTGCAAGATCTGGCCCGAGAATGTGACAACGATTTAAACGTTTGAATTAGTTACCAACAGGAAAACTCAGCAAATCCCATACATATGTCCTGATTTTTTGACTTATCCGAAAGAAACAGCCTCCGTGATACTGGGAAGTATATTATGGTGAGGCAACAGATCATTGCACTGAGCAGAGACTGCCTTCTGTATATAGGACTTGGAGAAGTAGGTCTCCATACCAGATTCATACATGGTACTGATTTGTTTTATCCACCTGGGTTCTGTAGACACTGAATTAACCTACTGTGGGTCCTCTCAATTATGTCAAATGGCGGCATCATTGTTTTAATCCATCTTGGCAAACCCTCTAGCAAATGTCATTAAACAAAACAGGCCTGATGGCAGAGGCTGCATGCGGTCTTTGAGGGTCTGGATGAAATTTCAGCAGGAATAACATTTTAGTGTTTTTCTCTCTATCTAAAAAGACCGGACTTGGACACACAACCTCCCCATCCCCCATACTTGTCTGCTAGCAAATGAAAGCATGCTAAATCGACAAAACAGCAAACTCTTGGTGTCTCTGGTAGAAACTGTCCCCATGCATTGTCTCCATGGTGATGCCTGCTTTTTAAGGAGGGTGCTTTGTAAATTAATATACCTAAGAGAGAAAGGGGAAAAAAGGATACCCACTAATGGAAAGATTAGAAGGGTTTTGTCAGGTTTTGTTTTCCAACAGATCCTGCTTTTTGGTAATATTGCTCTAAACCTTGGTGTCTCCTTGTTCAAAGAGACCAGCGAAGCGCATTTCTTCACCTTGGGGCGTCACAATTACATCTCCTTCTTGCAGCTGCCACTGCCACAGGGACGTTCACCATATTTTTACCTTTGCTAAAACAGCTTGAAGGGCGTCAGGGTGGCTCAGTCTGTTAAGCGGCCGACTCTGGATTTCAGCTCAGGTCATGATCTCAGGGTCGTGAGATCAAATCCCTCCTGGAGCTCTGCCCTGAATGTGGAGTCTGCTTGGGATTCTCTCTCCCTCTTCTTCTACTCCTCCCCCCACCCCCACTCGCTCTCTCTCTCTCTGTCTCTCGAAAAAACAAACAAACATTTGAGATTCCAACAGAGCCTTATTGGGAGCTCTGGATTGTTAATATTCCTTACGTCAGAAAGTTGCCCTTTTTTCTCATTTTTGAGTGGAAAGTCCAACAAATAAATGGCATAATCAGGTCAGGAAGTATGCTACGATTCCTTACTCTTAAGAGGCAATATTTTTGACATTCCAAGATGATAAGATTCTTTCATATTACTCCAAAATCTACTTTATTCTGAAATTATGTATGTTGATCTTCCACTTTGTTAGACTTCATGAAAATGAGACTTTTTTTTAATTGCTTTCCAGTTATTCATACATCAGGAGTGTCTATCTTTCCTTTCTCCAAGCAATCAACATGTAGTCCTTCTTGTCGTTTTCCTCAGGTTCCATATTTTTTGTGGTTCAATATTTATGGGATGTTTGGAGCTGCGTCTCTCAATATATTCCCCAATTACTCAATATATTCTCCAAATACAAACAAGACCTAAAATACAGAGAGTTTCATTATGGCTAAATCCCCAAAGCTCATGTTTTAAAAATATTCACCAAAGAATTTTAGACAAACACATACCAAAGTGGGGAATAGAGAGTAAAATAGGTACAACAATTATTCTTTTGCATGAGTAAAAATTCATGTTAAAATGTCTATGCTTTTCATAGAACATTTTCAACAGGAAAGCTACTCTTTTTTAGCATTGCAGAAGTCCGTAGATTATCCCTTGCTCTCAAACGCCTGTGGGTATATTTATAATAACAGGAGAAGGGAAAGTAGACTTTCTTGTCCCAGAGCTCGAGCTTTGTTAAGCAGCCTCTCCTACAATGATTTCCACTTAAGCCATTAGTTTTGTAGACTGCCCCAAACACCTTTGGAGACAGAAGCCCCAGTTCCCTCTGCTGTGTTGTGCTGACATTCTTATGCAGAATGCTTATTAAAAGCATTGTCATGCATTTCCAAGGGACCTTAAACAATAATAAATCTGAACCATCTTGCTACTATTTTCATGAATAAATGCCAGTGTCTGACCTCATCTTTCGGCTCTGCCTGGCAGTAAGTTCCTGCTCCTCTGTACTGTGGGTATTGTCAGAGAAAAAGGCTGCAAGGTTTTATTATGTAGAGAATTATTCCATCTTCCTCAGACCTTTTCCAGGATGAATAATTCTACATGGGGATAAATAGAGACTAATAGAAATGGGTCAGTTCATCATGTAATTTTTTTTTCCCAAGAAAGGCCAAAAAACAAACTGGGGACACTGTAAACCCTGAACTCGACATAAGTCAGCAAGAGGACGTTGTAAAAGGGAGGCCAACCTGGGGTATGAATGATTGCCTGAAAGAGAAGTGAGAATGTCATTATGGTAAGAGCCTCTGGAAGGTCTGCCACGTCTTTATAGTGTGGGTCTGTAAAGTTTGCCTGACTGTAGCTTCCTCTCTAAATATGAACATATTGTTCGTGAGAGCCAAAGTTTTCAAGTCTGTGAATGATCCCGACACTGAAAGTCATGAATTAAGTCCTGCCACAGTGGCTGATGCCATCTGTCACGGGCATTCAACGAAGGAATGGATGCGTTCATAACCCAGTGGGACTGTCTTCTTCAGGTAGGTTAGATTGTTCTAATAGCCCCCATCTCTCTGGAAGCAGGAAGACTGGCTCATTCCTGCTGCTGGTTGATTCGAGCCCTTCTTCAGAACAATGTCACTGTTCTTCCTAAGTCTTCAATTTATACACATCAGCTGTTCGATATGGCATAGACCGAGGATTTAAGAGGTATAGACAAAATTTAAATCATGTCTACGTTAACTTTCAACTGCTGTCCGTCTTTACCACCAGCTAGGAGTTCTTAACCAGTGCGATGGAGAATTGTTGTTCCCATCTCTTTTTTTCGTCTGCTCTTTGTCCTTCCTTACTCATTCCATATGGTCTTGCCAAAGTGCATGGGAGTTGCTTAGTGACCTACAGACTAAGCAGGCATAGGACTGTATCTTTTGGGGCACGTAGCTCGGCCAGGCCGATCTGTCTCTACCCAGAGCATTACAAGTCAGAATTTGAGAGTTAAATCTCTTTGCTCTAGCATCGCACGGTATAAGCCTGTGTGCTTGAGATGATTGTGGCCATCTCTCTGGACTAAAGGAGAAAGCTTCCTATAAGAGAGCAAAACCAATATATCCAAAGAGGCAAAGAAGCAGAGCCAACAGAGAATGAGAGGGAAAAATGGATATAATTTTCAGGTATTGGAGGTGGTTGTGCTTGAAGTAAACATTCCAGTTACGTGATGTCCTAAGTTCCACTTCTTGGTGAAACGAGTTATTTTGTCAAAAGTTAGTTTTGGGGGTTAGTTTTTGTCACCTGCAGCCAAGGGGGGGTGGACCCTGAGAGCACATTGCACATGACTTAGAACCTGAAGGTTATATTTGACTCAACTGCTCATAGACCCCTCTGTTGCCCTTAGAGTGAAAATCTTTGTGGGCTTTTCTCCTCCCCCTAAAGATTCTGTTGTAATTTGCCTGTGTGTTGGTGAGCATAGTGAAAGCTGTATCTTTGGGTCTGTTTTCCGGTCCTTATAACCATCATTGTGCCTCCAAGCAACCAGAGAACAACCTTCCTTCTGCCTGGCCTTGCGTACCTACCCATCCTCTCTGGTAGAGGCTAAGAGCTGTCTGTCCTGTGGTCTGATGAAGCTCACTCCCACTCCTTTACCTCCTAAGCAGAAAGATGTGACATCGGTAATTATTCTTTTCTGTTGTTCACCTTTCAAAATTCACTCTGGAGGGGCGCCTAGGTGGCTCCGTCAGTTAAGCGTCTGACTCTTGATTTCAACTCAGGGCGTGATCTCAGGGTAGCGGGATCGAGTCCCCTCCATACTCAGTGTGGAGCCTGCTTAAGATTCTCCCTCTCTCTCTGCTCCCCTGATTCATATTTGAGCATGTGACATGCTCTCTCTTTCCACTCTCAAAAAAAAAAAAAAAATCACTCTTGGTGTAAGTTATTTTGCTTTAACTCTCTGAAGTTTTTACAGCTGTCTTTGTCTCACTGAAAAAAAAAAAACAAAACAAAAACCTCTCACTGATATATATTACATATATATTTTACATACATAAATACATACATATATATATATATATAATGTCTATTTTTTATTTTTTTTTTTTGCAATTTTATTTTATTTCTTTTCAGTGTTCCAAGATTCATTGTTTATGCAACACACCCAGTGCTCCATGCAATACGTGCCCTCCTTAATACCCACTACCAGGCTCACCCATCCCTCCACCTCCTCCCCTCCAAAACCCTCCGTTTGTTTCTCAGAGTCCACAGTCTCTCATGGTTCATCTCCCTCTCCGATTTCCCCCAACTCACTTCTTCTCTCCATCTCCCAATATCCTCCGTGTTGTTCCTTATGCTCCATCATGTCTACTTTTTAAAGATAATTATTTCAAGCACAAATTTACAGAAGTTTACATACCGCTTCATCAGAGCCGGGTCCTCAGTGTGAGGTGCCCAGAATCTGGGAAAAGTGATGGAGCCCAGGAATATAAGGTTCCCATGTTGTTTCCCAAAGGGCTAGTCCTTGAAATGGCCTCATTCACACTGTTTTTGAAAACCTACCTAAAACACACATTCCCAGGAACTATCTGCTGGGTGTGGTCATTTAGTAGATCTGGATTGGATTCTGGAACGCCATAAATTTTTTTTTTTAAACTTTCTAGGTTATTTGAAGTGCTTCCTTCCAAGATTTTTAAACATTACTTTTAAATTAAAGAAACAGTTAATACTTAGGTCAGATCACTGAACCAACGGGGAAAAAAGAAATATGATAAGTAAGAAATTGGAGCTCCTGGCTGGCTCAGTCAGAAAAGCACATGACTCTGGGTCTCGGCATCATGAGTTCAAGTCCCACACGGGGTGTAGAGATTACCTAAATAAATAACACTTAGTAAATAAGTAAGAATTTAAAATGGAGAAGGAACAAGTTAGGGTTGATTCATGATGGGTAGGAAAATTCAGCGTGTCGAGATCACATCTTTCATCCGCCACAGCTCCCGGGGTGAGAAGTCGTTTGGTTTTGTCCCAGAAGCAATCTGAGGTGATGTAGTGTGGTGAGATGCTGGGGCTCGAGTCAGAAACTGGTTTGGCTCCAGCCAAGCATGGGACTCTGAGTAAGCCACTTAACTTCTCTGGACCTCAATTTCTCATCTGTAAAGCCGCATGATGATAATAACTTTTTCATAGTATTTTTATGGGAACAGGAATAAATCATGCAAGGAAATGTGCTTTGAAAACTGCCAGTAAGTTATATAAGTTCAAGTTCTTCCTATAAAGAAGTAGCTGCTGAGAAGGACCACTTGATGTTAAAGAAGACTGAAGCAAAGTAAAGGAACAAGCCTCTTACTTTCTCTTTAGAACAATGTTGCTATTGTTCTATTTATAGGAGGTCATGGATCTCTTGGAGAACATGATTACAGACAGATCCTCTTTCTGAACATCGCCCAAGTACATAAAGACACGAGAAAAGTTTCAAAGTTGTCAAAGGCAGTTTGTGAGTTCATGCACTCTGATTCTCGGACTCTCATCTGATTCTCTGATTCTCATGCATTCTGTTCTCGGACGGCTTAGCTGAGAAACCCTGTATTCTCTTTTTATTTGTTGCTTTCTTTTTTTTTTCCTTTGCATTATTTGAGCGTGAGCTTTGTGAGTTCATGCACTCTGATCTGTTCTCCGCTGCGTCAGCAGCACCAGTAACAGTGTCTGGCCCCTTGGAGAGGGAGACCTGTAGCCATGTATTGAACACGACTGGATTCTGATTTACACACGTTCAGGGAGCTAGGTTCCTGGAGCTAGGTTCCTGGAGCTGAGTAGATAAGCATCTGTTTTGTTTTGTTTTGTTTTCTTAAAGATTAAGCATCTGTTTTGTTTTGTTTTGTTTTAAAGATTTTACTTATTTATTTGATAGAGAGATCCCAAGTAGGCAGAGAAACAGCAGAGAGAGAGGGGAAGCAGGCTCCCTGTTGAGCAGAGAGCCTGATATGGGGCGCAATCCCAGGACCCTGAAATCCTGACCTGAGCTGAAGGCAGAGGCTTAACCCACTGAGCCCCCCAGGCGCCCCTGATAAGCATCTGTTGATGACTAAATCACCTACTCGAACTGGAGGAGACTACAGGCATATGCACACAGTTGCTAAGAAGGATGGGTAAGATACATGCCAAAAGTGAAGCCGTGCTGTGCTGTGGAACATTCCAGAACATTCCAGAACATTTTTTCATATTTTAAATGCATTTATATGTTTATTTTTTTAACATATAGTGTATTATTTGTTTCAGGGGTACAGGTCTGTGATTCATCAGTCTTACACAATTCACAGCGCTCACCATAGCACACACCCTCCCCAGTGTCCACAACCAGCCACCTCATCCCTCCCACCCCCTTCCACTCCAGTAACACTCAGTTTGTTCCCTGAGATTAAGAGTCTCTTATAGTTTGTCTCCTTCTCTGGTTTTGTCCTCTCTTCCACCATGATCCTCTGCCCTGCTTCTCAAATTCCACCTATCAGCAAGATCATATGATAATTGTCTTTCTCTGACTGACTTATTTCGCTTAGCATAATACCCACTAGTTCCATCCACGTTGTTGCAAATGGCAAGATTTTGTTTTTTTCGATGGCTGCATTATATTCCATTACATATATATACCACATCTTCCTTCTCCATTCATCTATTGTTGGACATCTAGGCTCTTTCCATAGTCTGGCTATTGTGGTCATTGCTTCTATAAACATGGGGGTGCACGTGGGCCTGCAGATCACTACATTTGTATCTTTGGGGTAAATACCCAGTAGTGCAATTGCTGGGTCATGGGGTAGCTGTATTCTCAAATTTTTGAGGAAACTTCATACTGTTTTTCAGAGTGACTGGACATGACAGAGGTTGGCGAGGATGTGGAGAAAGGGGAACCCTCCTACACTTAGCAGGGTCTTGAGTATGCATTCCAGATGCAGGAGCCAGAGAGTAAATTTAAGAGTTCTCGAATGGCTCAAGAGAAGTGTAGAAAAGATTAATACTATGTCAGAAATTAGAAAAACAGCTACTTTGAGTTAAGGTTGGCTCACTCATATGCCTGGGTGAACCCTCCCCATGTTTTTAAAATGAAAAATTTTTCTCCAAAATAGAAATCCCTGCCTTTTCTTGAAGAGAAAGCTGCGGCAATATTGGCCCTACCATTGCGGTAGTGCAGTAGCTGAGCCCTTGGTGGGGGTCTGTGACCTGTTACCCAGTCTCCTGCCAGCCGCACCCCTGCCCCCCACATCACTTATTTATGGGGAAGCTTGGTCTACGTGGTCATGGGTTCAGAACCCCAGAAGACACCAGACATCAGATGCCCCCATCTTTATGACAGGGACATTTATGGAAGGACTCTTGTGGTAGAAACATAAACAGAAGTGCCCTTGTTTAGTGGAGGCTTGCTACTCAAGACCCACATAGAGCCGAAGTCAATGAATGTAGAACAAATACATCTTTAAAAGAGAACATGATGGAAGAACAGTCCTGGGTAATTCGTGTGAATGATTAGGAATTCAATGGTGGTGAGGGAGGCAGACAAGATCATGGTCAGTAAACACCAGAAAGGGGTTGCAGCAGATTATGTTGAAGTGACGACGTTGAGAAGGGTGTTTTTAGCTTGTGCTGGGAATTTTAATCCTTCAATTCGGTGATTGCATTCGTCTCTCACGGACTCACAGTTTCTGATATGTCAGTCATCATGTTCATTGTCTTCCTCATCCACAAATAAATAAATAAATGAAAGTGCTGGGGAGGCTCATAGCCTGACCCCAAGCCAGAGAGAAGACAAGACACGGGGGAAAGATTGAAAACCTGAGCAGCCCGGGCTAGCGGAAGAGAAAGTAATTTGCTTTGACCCAGGCGATAAATCTGCCGGCCAGTAATGACCATCTCTTGACACTGGTAGTGACGTTGATAAAGTGCCCTGTCCCAGGCTGTTCCCCCATTCCCCCGAACCACAAAGCTCTCCTGATTGTTCGTGTCACTATTTATGAACGAGTGTCAGAGAGCAGAGATAAAAGAATGATAAAGGCACAATGGCCTCTTTAAGTTAATGTGAGTCCCGACAGAAATCATCACAGATACCACTCTGCAGACCAAGGTAGGGTACTCTCTCCTGTTTATGTTGTTGTTGTTATTATTATCATCATTATTATTATTTTAACCTGTGGAAGTGTTCCCAGAACTTCATATTCAGACAACTGCAGTTCTCGTTGAAAACAAAGGAAAACAAGTGCAGACCAAAGGGTTTATGCAGCTCAGCCCCCGTCGTTCAGCCGAGTGGGCATGATCCCAGGGATGTGATTCATTTTCCTCATTTGGAAATTTTAGGGCAAAGTTCTGAACATGAGGTAAAGCAGATTTTATTTCCCTCCTGCCCTGACTTATTGTAAGCTTTTTTTTTTTATGTAAGTTGGATGTGGTGTCTCTGATTTTTGACCCAGTTGCTTTTTATTTTTTTGTCACTTAAAATTAACATAGCGTTCATAAAATACTATTTAACCCACATTGAAAATTGTTATTAGTTATCTAACATATACAAAATTTTGTTTTATTTCTTTTTATGTTTTTTTACAACCAGCTAGTTAAAAATGTTTTTTCCCTTCACATTTTAAATCTGTTATATTTTATTTTTTATTTTTTCAATGGGCTCCACACCTAGAGTGGAGCCCAACGTGGGCTTGAACTCAGGACCCTGAGATCATGACCTGAGCTGAAATCAGGAGTTGGATGCTTAACCAACTGAGCCACCTGAGGGCCCCAAATTGTTATATTTTAAACAGTAATATAAACATGACAATGATCCATGTACCTACATAATTATCCTCAATTTTGCCTCTCAGTCGGCAAAGCTTAAAGCATTTACTTTCTAGCTCTTTAAGAAAGTTTGGTGGCCCATGTTCCTGGCCATTATATGCATTGTTAAGAGTTTTCGTTTTGAGGGTGGCTCAGTCGGTTAAGTGTCTTCCTTCGGCTCAGGTCATGATCTCCAGGTCCTGAGGTGGAGCCCCTCATCCGGGCTCTCTGCTCAGCAGGGAGCCTGCTCTTCTCTCTCTCTCTCTACTGCTCGTTCTCTCTCTCTATCTCAAATAAAGAAATAAAATCTTTAAAAAAAAAGAATTTTTCTTTTTTGTAAAATATCTAGTCTAAAGTTGAAGACCATTTTGTTATTTCTATTTGTTGTTTTCTACTATAAACACCACAGTATAAACACTTGTGAACCAGTCCTTTGGTGTACACACTTCTTCACAGTATAGGTCAGACTAGGTTACGTGCATCCTCAGCTTTGTAAGACAATGCTATATTGTCTTCCAAAATGGTTGTGGCCTCACCAGCAGTACCATGGTTGCAGTTAAAAGGAGACACCTGTCAGTTTTCTTCACCTCCTTCCCAGACTTTTCCTAATGTAGCTCCATTTTTGGGTGTGGAGCAGGGAAGTCAAGATAAATAAAATCATCAATAACTATATCCTAAAATATTATGCACAAACATAATTTTTCAAAAGTGAGTCTCCTATTAGGCTATCATGTACTTGATACATGCTGAGTTTTATTATGCTATAATAATAATCTACTAACTTACCTTAAGATAATTTTATTCAAAATTGTAAAAATATTTTGAATTTTAATATTCATGATATATATTTATATATAGTCATAATATCCAAACGTTAACAATATCATTGTTGATGTAGGTATTTTTTTTAAAAAATCAAAGAAACATTTTCTAATTATTTGCCAATTTATATGAAATTTCAAGTTACAGAATGAAGTTTCAACAGAAATAAGAGAATAACAGCAGTCTGTGCTGAGTGAAATGTGATTTTCGTGTTCTCAGAATGTTCAAGGAGACAAGAAAGTCTGACAATCAGGTTGCAACCTCTAAAGGTTGTTTGTTCTCTGCGTTGATTTCTAGGACCATATTCTCCCTCTCAGAGAAACTGTACTTCATCATCAAAATGTGAGCCAATCCATCTTGGGGAACAGTGCTTATGTAGATGGCTCTATTTAGAAATACTATTATAAAGCTAACCCAGGAAGTTCAATTTCCCTCCCAACCAGCGTATCTCTGGAATTATTTTCCTTGCAGATCAATGGAACAGAGAATTGAATTGGCTTCTCTTTGTCGGTATTCATACTTCAGGTACCCCCAAGTGCTTTGTGTAATGAAAAACAGCAATGTTGGTGCCTTTAATAAAACACTGACAATAATGCTTTCTTTTTCCCTGGCATTACTGCAGAAATGGAACTGATTTGGAGTCAAACAGCATGAGGAAAGACACATTCTCTTAAGTTAATATATCTGAAAAGCACACATAATTATAGATGTGTCAAAGTTCTAAAAGAGTGAACTTCCTGTTATCCAGAGGGATTCAGAAAGAGAAACATCCTTGTTTATTTTCGGTTGTGTCTCTCTCTCCACTCCATATGCTATGAATAAGTGAGGACAGGGACTCTATTGCCTTTACCTCTCTGTTACTTGACACACAGATGCCTAATGAATTTTTATTGAAAAAAATATGGATAACTGCAATAAGTTAAGTGGTCCCCTATATTCCATGAGATAAATGATGATATCAACCATTACCACATTTTTACTGACTTCCTAAAGTGTGCTGGATACCAGTTATCAACAGTGAAAGGAGAAGTCTCCAATATTTACACAAAATAATAACAAATATGATCCTATTAATCACTAACAAGGTGGTCAGGTTTATAAAATATGTCAGTGTCTTCCAGCCATTGCTCTGAACATTATTTTATTTACATATATGTGTGTGTATTTATACATGTAAATAAATATGTGTGTGTGTGTGTGTGTGTGTGTGTGTGTGTATATTTGGTGTGAGCACTGGCTGTATGATTTTATAATGTAATTCACTGACAGTATAACTGAAACCTGCTATGTCCATTCCTCTGTAACCATTGTTGAGAATAGAAAATAAGGGGGCATGTGGGTGGCTCAGTGGGTTAAGCCTCTGCCTTCAGCTTGGGTCATGATCTCAGGGTCCTGGGATCGAGCCCCGCATCAGGCTCTCTGCTCAGCGGGGAGCCTGCTTCTCCTTCTCTCTCTGCCTGCCTCTCTGCCTACTTGTGATCTCTGTCTCTCTCTGTCAAATAAATAAATAAAATCTTAAAAAAAAAAAAAGAAAGAAAATAACGAACGTCAGCCCCTAAATCTAAGTGTTGATGAGAAGGGTGAATCTTAACTTCTTGAAACAACAACAACAACAAAAAAAAATATATATATATACACATATATGTGTATATATATATATATTTTTTTGTATTACATCTGAGCTTAGAAGTGGTGATACAGGCCAAAGTGGTAAGGGATGAATCAAGGAAAGACAGAGCAGTGAGCATCTGGGTCATCAGGGAAGGGCCATGGCACACCCGGCAAGAAAGACACTGAAGAGTTGAGATACCAGGAAGGATGAAGGTTTCACAGCATCCATCCTGACTGGTCCAGTCTCACACCTAGCATCATTTATGAAAATGGAAATTGGAATGTGCTGTAGGAAGAGGAGAACTGGTCATTTGTACTTTCTGGCCAGTTGGATGGTAGAAGATGATTATGCGTCTTGCTTCTACCCGATTCCTGCTCTCTCGTGAACCAGGGTTCTCCTTGTAAAAGCAGGAATGAAGGAAGTAACCTGGCCTGTGAACATACACCATGTGTGTCAAATTCCTTTTCAAACTCCGGTACTGGTATGTTATTTCTAAAACCATAGTTGGCAGAATTACATTAGCACTACACCCGATAGCAACAGGGAACACTTCCTTCTCTTTCACATTGTGTCCCTCTTCTCCCCTTCTTGTTCATTTCTTTCCATTCCCTTCCCTTCTTGCAAGCCAAAGAACCCAATATCAAGTATTTATTGAGCTGTAGACAGAGCCCTAACAGAGAATCTCTGGAACTTTAGATAGACCGGTGATGTGTTGGTTGAGCTCTGATGTATACACTCTGTGACATCACAGGTAATTTATTTAACTTCCTTAAGCTTCAGTTTCATCAACTATAAAATGAAATTGGGAATACCTATATTGCAGAAGTACATTGAGTTTGAACTGATATAGCCCGTATGATACTTAATTTATTGGCTTACCCCATATTAATTGCTCAAAATATTTGACTCTTATTAGTACAACTCTTACTAGGACAGAAACAGGGCAAAATACTTTTCTTAGGAGCTCCTATGTCAGAGGCTCCATATAAAATAATACCTTCATTTTTGTAGCAGCCTGGTAGTCAGCAACTGTTTCCCTTATGGCTAAAATACTGACAGCTCAGGGAGGTTAAGTGACTTATCCCAAGTCTCACA
Organism: Enhydra lutris kenyoni; assembly: GCF_002288905.1. Classification (NCBI taxonomy): domain Eukaryota; kingdom Metazoa; phylum Chordata; class Mammalia; order Carnivora; family Mustelidae; genus Enhydra; species Enhydra lutris. The sequence continues at coordinate 6,986,411 of NW_019154090.1, read as the reverse complement.
GCCAGGGACATTGCTGGGGTTTAAACCCAGATCTGTCTGGCTCTGAAAACATGCTGTCATAAGTCATACCATGCTGCCTTCATGATGCCAAAAGTTGGGTACAGATTCTAACTAGTCAAATGCTTTGTCTTCAGTCACTGAGTTAATTCGCAGTAGAGTCTAAATTAGAATATAGTACGCTATCGTCAGCCAACAAAATTATACGTTAGTCAGTGCAACAGCTAGATGGAGTGTAGCTACCTCTTCTTTGGCTCAGATAATTGACAAAGAGACAAGGGGTCATCCAAATACTAAGAAGCAACATGATTGTGTTGATTGTGTATGTGTTTTATTTTTCTTCTGAATTTCATTTTAAAAGTACCAGAGCCTCATTCATCACAGACTAGACCTAGAAAGTTGAATAATTGTTCGAATGGCTCTACTTGAGTAAGAAATGCCCAATCTTCCATTATAATAATAAGTCCTTGGGGCACATTCAGCTATAGGAGAAAAGGGGAGTTTTCTTTTCCAAACTTGAAGGATACTCCATGTCCCCCAACTGGTAATTTACTAGATGTTGGAGAAATTGAGCAGTTCGGTATCTCTGCTGAGTGGCAAGATTCCCCCTCTGAGATCTACAGTCAACAAAGAAGCTCAACTTTGGCTCCTCCTCCTATTCTTCCCAGCTTCCCCCTCATGGCCACCTCCTTCTTCCTTTCTTTTTCTCCCCGCCTTTGCACCCTTCTCTCTCTCCTTCCTCCTCTATCCCCTCTCCCTAGTCTTCTCCTTTGCATTTTTCCCCCTCTTTCCTCCTACCTACTCTTCCTCCTCCTCATCTTTGCCCCTCTGGTCGTCCCTCCCCTCCTTATTGTCCTGTCTTCTTTCACCCACTCTTCTGTATTCTCTTCCTCCACTGTCTCCTCCTCTCTCTCTTCTTCCTCTCTCCTCCTCCTTTTCCCTCCCCACTTCTTTCCTTCCTGTATCCCCTCCCCCATAATCTGTATCTTTCACTTCCAATTCATTTTTAATTGGAAGTTTCATTCAGAAAATTGCAGATGTGCATGCAACTGTAAGAAATAATGAGACTCGGGGCGCCTGGGTGGCTCAGTGGGTTAAGCCGCTGCCTTCTGCTCAGGTCATGATCTCGGAGTCCCGGGATTGAGTCCCGCATCGGGCTCTCTGCTCAGCAGGGAGCCTGCTTCCTCCTGTCTCTCTGCCTGCCTCTCTGTCTACTTGTGATCTCTGTCTGTCAAATAAATAAATAAAATCTAAAAAAAAAAAAAAGAAAAAGAAATAATGAAACTCTAGGACACTTCATTTAGTTTCCCCAGTAGTAAGATTTTGTAAACCTGTACTCCAATATCACAACCAGGATATTGACATTGATACAACCCACCAGCCTTATTTAGATATCTTCAGATTTACTCAGTCAGCAGTGTTTGCATGGGGGGGTGTGTATATCTGCTTACATTTAGATCTATACAGTTTTATCACCTACGTAGTTCTGTGTATTCACCGCAGTCAAGATACTGAGTAGATCCAACCCCATGAAGACCCCTCATGTTTTCCTTTTGTAACCAAAACCATCTTTTTCCTGCCCTAATCCCCAACTCCTAGCAACCACTCATATGCCCTCCAATACTAAAATGGTGTCATTTCAAAAATGTTATATAAATGCAAATGATGCAGCATCCATGAAATCATAAATGGTATGAAACATGGTAAGAGAGTCATCTCAAGCTCAGGTGTTTGAGCTTCTAGACAAGAACCAGGTGATCTGGAGTAGCCAAAGGTGAGGGCAATATGGGCAGGATGGGACTCAGGGAAGCGTTCAAGCAGTGCATTTGGTGGGCTGCAGAAGCTGGCCATGTGGTCATGCAGGACACTGTTAAACAGGGTAGACGTCTCCTGCAGGGGGACACTTTCTGGGGGTTCTATAGGAAGTGGCATGGAGCCAAACAATGGGGAAATCATTTTGAACAAGGAGCCTATAGGAAATTCAATATACTAGAAAAAAAAAAAAAAAAAGAATTGAATTGTCCTCCATTCTCTGTGTGAAAAGAAAGCAACGATTGAAGAGAATTAATTGCTCTGGCATGAACAAAGGCTATAGAACCAAGCAAATGGATCAAGGTCACCTTACTGGCTTAACAATTACCTTGGCATTTTACAGCGACTGTCGGAAGAAGCAAACCTTTCATAGATTTCAAATGATAAAAATTGACACTCAAGTGATGAACTCTGAGCAACTGAAGTATCGTTTCTAAGAAGCAGCAGCATATAATAATATATTCCTGAAGAAAGAAATCAACCAGTTCCAGTGTAGATGGCATAGAAGAATGCCAGGCGAAGTCCGCAAAGTAGGCTTTCAGAAAACACCAGACCAGATCTGACCACATGAGAACAGAGAACATTTTCTCATCCCAGATTCTTATGAGAAGAAAATAGAAATTGACATCAGACACTCCCCAACAGTATTTACAATTGCACGTACTCAGACTTTAAGCTGTTCGTAGGTAGACGTTATAGCTAAACATACTGAAGCCTCATTGCAGGGTGGAGGCCCATTCGTTCTAAACATTTTTCCTTTTTTTCCCTGCTTCCATTAAGTCAGGAGTTAATGAGCCACTTCAACAATTGTTCATCGATTTAACTGCTTCCATGGGGCCAAGGACATTTTCTTATGTGTTGCCTATTTATCCTCAAAGTCCAGGATAATTTATTTATTCGTCAAATATTTACTGAACACCTAACTCCATGCCAGGCAGTGAGAATACATCATCAAGGCATTGAACAAAGGAGACCTCATCCTTTGTTTTGTTGGCATTTAGACTCTGGTGGAGATAAGTCTTCATTTAATCAACCAGCAGGTATATGGTCAACATCTACCATGAGCCAAACTTTATTGTTGATATTGGGAATAGAGCCAGCTATGAAAAAAGGAAAGGAAAGTAACCAAGCTGATCATTAATAATGTGGACAGGTGGGTGTTATCTAGAATAGATGTGCCCAGGAGAAGACTAGCGTAGTATCATAGAGCATGGCTGAAGGTCCTCGGAGACCAGAAATCAGGGAGGCCTCCCAGAAGTAATAAAGTTTGATCTGATACCTGCCTGGCAACGGTGAATCAGCTGTGAAAAGTCCTGGGCATGGAGGATTTCAGACTGATTAAACATTCAACAAATAATTAAATGTAATTGTTTAATTACCATTATCCTAACTGCCATACTAATTTTTATAACTGGCCTTTCTCCATCTTTGAATTCATATTATTTTCATCCCTTCTAAGGTTCTGAAATCACACAAATGAAAAAACTCTACCAGATTTCCCTCTACACAGAAAATGTTTCCCATGTGGTTGGTGACTTTTGATAGCTCTCCCTCCCAATTCAGGGTGGTTAATGACAGCATTCCAGGGATAAGGCTTGATTTTACTTCTGCCTTGGGGCAAGAGATACTGCTTTTGGCAAAGCTAGTTTTCAATTTCTCTAGATTCAAGATACCAAGAAGAAGTGGAATAACAGGAAAACATTCAGCAATTGACAATCATTGTTTCAAAAAAAAAATTAAAAGCTATGCTAAATGGATCATAACATGCTCAAATACAGGGAAAAAAATCGCTTCAAAACACAGCTGGGGAAAGATGTTTGTTTTTATTAAAAGTTGCTCAAAGGCATCATCATAACGACAGATTCTTTAAATGTCTACAAACACAAAGGCCTGAAAAATAACTCTTCATTGATTTTTTTTAACCTGCTGTATTTCATGTATTCTGAAAACTATTGGTGCTCTTAACAAGGACTTCCTCATATCTGCCGGATTTTATGAATGATCCTTTTCTGCTGACTCAATCTGGGAAAATCCCTTTTGCTGAGACAGTCCCTAATGGCCACTTTTATGGTCTCTTTGCTTGTTTTATTACTCAAGGGGACTTCCAATTTCTCCAGTCGAAGCACAGAGGATCTGAACAACAAAAATACCCATTGTGGGATTTTCCTGCTAGTCCATATGGATTTTTTTTTAGATCTTAAGGTTCAAAGAGATTTTCTGGTTCCTGTCCTGAGAGCCAGATCATGCAGACACAGTATCAGTAGATAGTTGCTTCATGAGGAACAAAACTCTATCTTCTGGTCTTTTGCTTGCATTCATCGTGGCTCCATCCAAAACCTCCCATGTAGAATATAGACCTTTCAGGCTCTCTGCTTAGGCGTGCCTGAGTGGTGGAATGAAATGATTGCAAATGGAATTTAGATCAGGTTTTCTGAATATAGGATCTAAGACAGATACTGATTCATTTAGGGGGTGTTCTCAGGAGAAAATTACAAGGATGTGAAGGAACCAGGATAGAACAGAAGGAAAAGGTAAGTAATTCGTAGATGTAGTTTTAGATGCTGTCTTGCCCCAGCTTGACCATATGTTGTGCCACGAAGGAAACTCTGGAACCATATGTAGTGCCACAAAGCAATCCCAGCTTGAAAAAAACTTTTGCCACTGGAACCCTCGGTCCTTGGCAGTGGCCCATCCCAGAGGGAAGAAGAATGACCCGTCAGGTATTTCCACTGGAAGTTGTTCCTGTCAGGCCCAGGGAAGTTCTGAGAAGTGAACACCCAACTGTCCTAGCAACTAGGAGATGGGAACATCAGTCTGGCAAAGGGGATCCAAGCAGGGAATCAGCAATGTCTTTTACATAACTGCAAAACCTTGCCTTTGTGGTTTCATTGTTCCTGCCATCAGCCATCCTGGGCTGTGAGGCTGGCCATGTTTCCAAAGCCCTTTTCCCTTCACAGTTAACAGTTACCAAGTTGTAACTGATTCATTTTAATTCACTCCTAAAGTGGTTCAGTTAGAGCTGAAACACCGAGGAGCGCCAAACAAAAGGTACCATGACTGAGGTAGACAACGTCTTTGATGATTTATTGTCTGGGGGGTTGGTCATGGTACCCTGAGATGGCCTGTTGCATTCGTCAGCTAAGAGTATGTTCAAACAGCATTGCAGAGTTTCCCATCAGGGGACAAAACGTGGTTTCAAAGTTTCATGCTTCAGTTGAGTCCCTCCCTGGCAGCCCCTAGGGGAAATGCATGAGCCACTAAAAGTACTTAGAAAGCAAACCAATGGCAAGAGCTCTGAATGGTGTACAATTAGGTGTGATGCTTAGACCCAAACTTTCAATTCAGCTGTGAAAGGCCAATTTAACGATGACTCCCCTGGCATCGAAATTAGAAAGTCACTCAATCTTCCAATCTTCTTGACATAAGTAGGGCAGCCATTGTCAATAAACTGCAGAGCCCCAAAGACCAGGGATTATAAAACAGACCCAACTATGCCACTGGCGACCATGTCATAATGCATGTTTCTGTATGACTTAGACACGACCTAAGAAGTTGATGCATCTCATTTAGTGGTAAACCCTGGGAAGTATGTATCGTCATTCTGGTTTTGTAGATGAATCAACTGAGGCGCAAAGCATTCCCATGAAGTGCACGTGACTGGACGTGCAGAGGACAGCTCTGCCCGCCTGCAGAATAACTATGAAATGAGAGTAAGAACCCAAGTGCGGTAAATGAGCAATCAAGACCTCCAGCATTTTAAACTGACAGAATAAACTATGAAGAATTTTGATCTAATAAAAAAAGATAAAATGCATTTATTTGTTTTTTTTTTTTTTTTAATTAAGAGCTCCTGCCATAGAGGTATGTGATTAAGTCATGTGGATTTAAGAAGACTTCCCTGAGATAAAGAGGAAGAGAACAATATTCTACACGGGGGAATCCCAGGTACAAAGACCCTGTGGTCAAAGAAAGCAGGTCCATGAGGCTGGCTGGAGCAAGTGAGAGCGGGCCTGGAGAGAGTCACAGCTCCTACGCAGGCAGGAGCCGGACCAGGCAGGGCGTGTTGCCATAATAAAGGGATTTTCCTCATCGTTTTAAGCAATGAAAACCCACAGAAGCAATGGGGAAACCATGGATTTCCTTTAAAGTGAAAGTAAGGGCAGGGGTGCATAATTGCCTTACGTTCATTTTGGCATTTAAAAGAGCCCTCGGATTTTGGAATGAGTAGTGGCTTGGAAGGAGAACAGCATGAAAATACCAATTAACACCTATTGCAAGTAACCAAGGCTGAATGCTGACTGCATTTTGCCCGGGGTGTTGTTGATGGTGATGAACGTAAGTTAAAATATTCCAGAAATATTTTGTCAAAAAAAAAAAAAAAATCCTGACAGGAATTGGTAAAGGATTGGATGAAGTGGGGTGGGGTAGGGGTGAGGACCCTAATGGGGATGTTAACATTTATTCCTGGTTTCTAACATAGAGCTACGAGAACAGTCGTTTCATTCACTGAGGAAAGAAACATCGGATGTTTCTCAGACTCCAACCAAGTTTGTTGAGACCATAAGTTTAGTTACTGGTTATGTGGAATTTGAGGTGCTTTTGGGAAACAAACTAACAGGCAAGGACAGGAAGGCAGTAGAACAAGAAATCTAAAAGAGAACTCTGGATTAGAGGTGGTTCTTGAATCCATGAGTATGGATGACGTTTACCTAAAAGTGTATGAAGTAAGAGAAAAAGACGGAAACTGGCTTGATTGTTCCAGGATGTAATGAGTGGGTAGGTAGGCCTCGACAGATAATACTTCTGTGGAATGGAGAATTCATCAGTGCATGGAATACGTGATAGACTGAGTTTGTTGTTGGGACGGGATCAGCCTCTGGCAAAATTGTCAAATATAGGCTGTTTCTCTTTAACTTCTTGCTTGGAAAAGATCACCAAAATGAGAGCGCAGAAGAATTTGTTTTATTCCAAAAGCAAAGGAAATACGTTTAACAGAAAAACAAAATTGTCTGCCTCCTTCTCGTTCTCTTTTTAATCTTCTTTTTCCCATGCTCGTGCTGAAACACAAATTCTCATCAAGCATCAGCACCAGCCGGTCAACCATAGATCAGATGCTCCACGTCTAATGATGACCAACGTCTGACCAATCACTTTCCAAGAATCCCAAGACACTGCTGAAGAACGTAATTGAAAACTCTAAAGAATGGCTCCGGGGTTACCCATTAGAGCCGAAGAGCTGGGAGTGAGCTTACTAAATTCTCTTGGACTGAGAGTGGGCATGCATCTGAACAAACATGTCATCCGAAACACACAGCGGCCGGAGGCTGCCCGAAAAGGAAAAGAAATCCCAAAACAAAACTACCAAGAGTGTCTCTAGGTCAACTTTGTGATTGTGATGAATCTGTCTCCAGAAAGCTTTGCCAGGTATAAGCTGTCCTTATACGGCTGTCCTTGAGCCACCTTGCCTCTGTCTTACCCCTATCAGCAGAGACACACCAGCTTCCTTTCTCACTTGTTCGCTTTTCTCATTGCAAATAAATAAAGTGGCGAAGTTGCAATTCCCTGAAAATAATACTCAGCAGATTAAATCTATTGCACATTTGCTTTCTTCCAGATAAGCTCAAGAATATGGTGCTTTTTTATTATTTTGGTTTTTTTGAATAAACACAACGAAAACCCGAGACTGTTTTCTCAGCACCGGCTAAAGCTTACAGATGGAATTCCTTGATTGGGGAGGCAAAACAGAATCTGGCCCTGTTGGCCATCTCAGCCATATTTCACCGTATGGAGTGGATTTCAGGGTGTGTCCTGGTTTCTATCTGTCCCTGCGGACGACTCTTAAACCTTTCTCTTTAACCCTGTTCTGCCCCTCAGGGAGGCTAATTGGTATAGAAATCACCACCAAGCTCCCTCGCCTGCCTCCTGATTTGGAGTGAGCCTGTGCAAGGTGCCTAGCAGATCAGAAATAGAGAAGGGAGTAAGTGTGAAGTATTTATTCCATTTCTCTGGTCTCTGGGTTCCTGTGAGCTGATACAGTCCTCTGTCACAGATCAGTGGCCCTTCCCCCATGGCCCTCTGTCTCTAAGGATGGGAATGGGCTTCCTCCTATCACCCCTGCAGCCGTTTCTGATGATAGTAAAGCCCTCCACTCTCCCTTGTGGTTCCCCTACACTCAGCCTACTTTCTTGTATGAAGTCCCTTTGCAAAACTGCATTAGTTCTCTCTGGGTGCCTGTCCCACATGGGGTAACATATACCACAGACAAATCACTCTGGTAACCCAAACCAGGGATGGAAAACAGGAAGCTACAGAAAGTTAAAGAAAACTGCATGATCAGGGTGCTGATGGAGAGCAGCTAATTCTGGTTGTGGTCTCTGTTACAGGGAGCTTCCCAATTCTCAATATCCGTCCTTCCAGAGCACCAGCCCCCAGTTCCCCGGGATGTGTTTTAGGCAGGTATGTCCATATCCTTTCCAGTCTACCTCTCTTCTATCCAAACTTAGCTAATATGACCAAGGATAGTCACATGACCCTATCAGGGTCAGACATGTCCTTTTCCTGGAAACTGGGAAGGTGGACTGCAAAAGGCCAGCCACTGGGCTGTAAGATTAATCACAAGGAAAAATGGAAGAATGAAGTAAAGGGACAGAAGGCAGAGATTGAAGCCCTAGAGAGCCATTCCAGATTGCAATACCATTTCAAAACTTGGCCTCATCTCTCCCTTGAACAGAGTTATTGCTGTATCTTTAATATAAGACCCTCCATTTTTATTTGTTAGCTAGAATTGGTTTCTTTTACTTGCAACTGTAAGAGTCCTAAATGGTCCATTAAACAGCAAATGATGCTTTTTATCCAATAATAATATGGTGGGTACCCATGGCTCTATTCCAGCACTGTCCGGTAGAACTTTCCGTCATGCTGGGATGTTCTATAAAGTCTGCACTGTTCAGCGTCGTAGTCACTGACCACCTGTGGATGTTGAGCATCTCAAGTGTAGGCCGTTGGTGAAGGAAATGATTTTTCTAATTTTAATTTAATTGAATTTAAGTAGCCTTATGTGGCTAGCAGCCTTCTTATTAGACAGTTCAGCTCTAGACTTTTGGCTTTTTCCTGTTTTATGTTTTTGTTTTTCCTCTATTTGTTGGTTTTCAGCCTTCTGGGTATCTCCTAAAGCTGGCATGTCCTTGTAAAGAATCATCAGTAATTAGGTGTTTATGCCTAGTCTTTCTGTTTTTAGCATTTTCTCCAAATACAGGAGATATACCTTATAAGTGAAAAACCAGGAGGCTTGAAACTTGGTCCATTATGACCAGATTACTGCTTAGTTGTCCAGCCCAACTCTTGTCAGTCTTTAATCCTCACCGTTCAGGCCCATCTACTAAACTTTGTGAAGCTTCCATACTTAACTGTGCTCTGTTACACTTTCATGCCTCTGCATAAATGATATCCTCTTGTGTGTGTTTTCCTTACTATGTGTGTTTTACTTATTTGTCCTTTCTTTTATTCACCCACCCATCCATCCTTCCACCCGAGCCTCCAAAAAATCTTACTGAACAGGACAGATTCAGTATCACAAAGGCATCTATGGACTGCATATTTATATATGCAGGGTGGGCTTTTTAGTGGGTGTTGTAGATTTGTATAACCAGATGACCTACAAAAAGAGTAGATTTTCTCAAAGTATGGTTTGTATGTAACCCACATGAACTTGCCAGGGATGGTTTTTGAAATTGCTTCATAGCAGAGTGGTTGAGAATGTGAATAGTATTTTGCTTTATTCACTTTATTTGTTAATTCATATAAAATACTAGAAAGAGAATCTGTTAAGTAGTAAATGTGCCGTTAATGTTAGACAATGATAGCATTTGCTCAAAGTGTCTCCAATATTACATTCCTGATTCTGTTACCCAAAATTACTCTTCCTTTATCCTCTTCCCCCTCAGTCAATGGTGGCTCTGTCCTTTGCACTGAGTATTTTCTGGGGAACAAACCCTGAGATGGAAATTATTGTGTGGCAAGTTTAATCAGATAGTGCTCTCAAAATCAGTGAGTGTGGGCGGAGGGAAGGAAGTAGGGGAGGCCCAGGGAGAAGCTGGGCTAAGACACAGCCTCAGGCGACCTCTCCAGAATGCTGAAATTGGAACGGATTTCCTGAGTCATCCTTAGAAGGACCCGGTGGCTCAGGCTTTGTCTCCCAAACCCCATGTCAGCCAGCTGGTGGATGCATACTGCAGGCCAAGGGGCGTGACCTTGAGCAAGGGCATTCTGTTCAGCTGAAGTCAATTTCTGAGAGACCTGGGAATTGAGGGCTCTCTGCTGACAGCACCTGCCACAACCGGAGAGGTCAGCCAATGAGGCCAACCAAGGGATGTCTGCTGTCCATCAGAGCATCCCATATGCCGTCTTTTCAGTTCAGACTAGGAGCTTGGGGTTATCTTTCATTTCTTTCTTTCCATTCTCTCCCAGTTCTACCTTCGAAATACGACCTGCACTGCTGCCATCCTCCACCCACCGCCGCCTCCAGTTTGGATGGTGTAAGTAATATCCTTACTGATCATCCTGTTTCTGCCCTTGCTCCACTTCTAGCTCATGCTCAGTGCCGTAGACGCGCGATCATTTTACAACAGGTCAGGTCGCATCGCTTGTCTGTTCCAAACTTTGCGGGTTCCCCATCTCAGAGTAGATTCCAAAGTCCTTAGAGTTTTCGGTGGGGTCATGATCTATCTGTCCACGTGTTTCTTACATTGTTTCTTACCACTTCCTCCTGTGACCAGCTTCAGCTCTGCTCCACGTCAAACACTCCAGGCATCCTCTGACTAGGATTTTGAATGTTGTTCTTCCATTATCCTACAAAGCATATTCCCTATTTTCCCATGTGGCTCCCCACCCCACCACCCATTCTTCCAGGTCTCTGTTCTGATGTCGTCTGATTGGCAAGGACTTCTCAAGCGACCTCCTCTAAAACAGGATCCCGGTCCCCTGACGTTTCTTAGACCCAATTCTACCACCAAGATTACCATCCCCTGTTGTTCAGTGAGGCCTAACCTAGGTACTGCTTGCAGGTGGGACTGACGATATGGACCTGCAAGGGATTATCCTGGGTTATCCAGGTGGGCCCAGTATAATTACCTGAGTCTTTCAAGGCAGAGAACATTCTCTGGCTAAAATCAGAGACGAGTGAGTAAAGAGAGTAGAAGAGGTTCAAAGTGTAAGAAGCGTTCAACCCATCACGGTTGGATCTGAAGATGCAGGAAGGAATTCACAAGCCAGGAAATGCAGGCAGCATCTAGAAGCCGAGACTAACCCAACAAAGATAGGAAGACCTCAGTCCTACAGTGCACATAACTGTATTCTAGCCACAGCCCAAATGAGCCGGGAAAGGGTGAGTCCCCCAGAGCCTCCTGCAAAGAATACAGCCTCACTCCTTTCTTTGTTTCAGCCTGTGACAAAGCAAAGGACCCAGTCCACTCTGCTGGTGGATTCCTGACCTACAGAACGGTGAGCAAGTGGTGTTATTTTAAACCACAAAGCTTAGAGTAATTTGTTACAGCAGCATAGAAAATTAATACTTAAAAAAATTATACTCTTTGTTCTCAGAAAAACACCATCTTAATAAGCAATTTGCATATAGAGAAAAGGGATAACAAAATAAGCTTCCCATTTCTACATATTCTACTTTTTATTCAATAACTAAAGACCAGTAATGGGAATCACTGAAGTGAAGTGTGTTTTACTAATATAATTATGATTCTGTGCTGCTGATCCAATGAGTATATATTTTACTTGTCAGAGACTAAGAGGGGGGTATCATTTCATTTAACAATGATCTTGGAAAGGTTCCTTGTGTTTATTAGGGAGCTTGTCTGAGAATTGCACTCCAGGCAGTTAATTCAAGAGAATAATTTAATAAGGCACATAGTACCCACCGTTTCAATTACAAATACCAGCAGTTTTGATTTGGGGGAAAAAAAACCCAACAACTCACAAAGTAGTCTATTGAATCATGATTATCCTGGCAGTTAAAAGCCTTTATGGTTATTTACATGGATTTCAGCGAATCACTTACGTAGTTCTCTTTTACTCTTTCTCCTTCAAACTCCAGGAATTGTTCAAAGAGGTGACTGTAAGTGCAAAAGACTTCTTACAAAATTTACAAGGTTTAAGCCAATTTTAAGCGCTGAATATTATTATAATGACCTTGATCAATTGAGTTTCTGCTCCTCCTCATTTGGCTCTTTCTAATGTTTAATGATTTCCAGGGCAATCCCTTCTCTACTTTTAAGATTTACTTAAGCTAGGGGCGCCTGGGTGGCTCAGTGGGTTAAAGCCTCTACCTTCAGCTCGGGTCATGATCCCAGGACCCTGGGATTGAGCCCCGTATCGGGCTCTGCTCAGCAGGGAGCCTGCTTCCTCCTCTCTCTCTGCCTGCCTCTCTGCCTACTTGTGATCTCTCTCTGTCAAATAAATAAATAAAATCTTAAAAAAAAAAAAAAGATTTACTTAAGCTGATTTTCCTCTTTGTGACCCTCCTTGAACTTTCCTGGTTTCCTCTTTCACTATCCTGCCCATCCCTTTCTTCTCTGCTTCTCTCTTCCTTTCATTACAAACCCCTTCACATAGACATGACTTCATTAGACTTGTCCTACCTGAAATATAGAGTTGTACAAAGTGGTAGGCAGAAGGCTTATTCATTGTAGCCTAAGTTTTAATAATGTAAGAATGGGACTAGTCCAAATACCCATTAATAGGGACTTGGTCAACAACTTATGCTATATCTACAAAACTGAGTGTTAAAAAAAAAGGGGGGGGCGTGGGAGGAGATCTCTCTCATGCTCTTTTCAGGTACCCAAAGAATTGAGAGAAGATTGTCTTTATTATAGAGTGTTTTGACTAATGAATGAACACAGAATAATGGAATTAGAATATCACCTTATAACACTAATGAATTAAAGGATCTAGAGAAAAAGTATCAAGTGGCAATCAGGTGTTTTGTGCTCCCAACTCTGAATTAATCTCATATTCACCACTCAGTTGAATTTGAATCTGATGAATCTTCCAGATCTAAATATCAATTTCCAGGAAATTCTGGGGATACGTGGACTTTTGAAACATCATCAGTGTGATACCATCACTGAAATTCAGACTCTGAGGAGCTCTACAAAATAATGATCATTATATTAAATAATTTAAGTGGAAAGGGGGAAGAGAGAACGCATTAACAGAGCTAGCAGACATCTGCTTCTGCAGAAGAGAGCAGCCCCATTCCTCCCAAGACCTCCCCTTACAATAAACAAGCCCTGTATGTAACCCAGTAAGCATCAGAAGTCCCTGAAAGGTGAAATCAGGATGATGGATGGTCTAGAGATCACAGGAATTGAGAGCTGACCTAGAGGTGAATTCTCAGGGTTTCTTTTTCCTTCACTTGTACAGACAGGATGTTGCAAAAATCTCCAACCTGGAACTGCCAACAAGAACAGACAAAAGAAAAAAGAAAAAAAAAAACCCTCCAAGGAAAGACCGACTCCCCCTGGCCAAAAATGGGGGCGGGGGGGATTGCCTACTAATAGAACAATGTTTTGGCAATAACAGCCCTCCTCAAACTGAACACCAGTGATAAAATCGCTTTCCCCTACGCTACCCCCTCGGTTTCAGGGTTTCAGTCTGGTCTTCGGGTTTATCAGCTGCCCCACAGAAGCAGGGTTTAAGCCCTACTTCTACCTCCTATCGTAGTGACTGGCCAACAGGGCAGTTTATCTCCCATCTCCTGCCGACAGGAGGAGTATGGGCTCCAATTCTACAGGGGGTGTTAGAAAGCTGAACTAAGAGGTGGTCTTCCCTTTTCCATGTTGAGGAAGCAGGCCACTGTGATGAGATCAAATTCCCCTGCTGGGGATCCCCTGGTTAAGGGGATCCACTTGATCTTCCATCCCCCTCCTGATGGAATCAGGTGATGCTCTAGTCACTGTGACAGGTGGTATTGTTTGGGCTGAATGGGGAGGTGATCTTGCTGAAGGAAGCAATCCAGCAGTGAGCTGAGACTCTATCCTCACCCATAGCAACTAGACTTAAAGAAGCTGTGCAAGGTCAGCCTACTGACCATTAGGCTTCACCCCTGCCCCATATCAGCCCAACACCAGTGAGGCGTTGAGCCTGTACCCTGATCTGGTTTCCATCAAGGAGGAATAGGTGGTACAAGGTGGAGTGAGGTAATGGATAACCTGCTTTCTCTTTCTTCGTGTCAGTTGGTCCCCAGAGAAGATAAACCTCTAAAGGACTCAGCATCAGTGATGCAGAATGAGGCAGTGGGATGTTGGGCTACCCTACTTCTCTCTACTGGCACTCTACTTCTCTCCCTCCCCCACCCTGCTATCAGCAGGGTATAGTGAGAAGCTGATCTTACAATCCCATGTAGAGACAATTAAGCACATGGGGAGGTATCAACTAAGCTGAAGGAATCAGGGTGCTAAACTTATGCCTCACCCAACTGCAATGAATCTGTGATCCAAAGCCCCACTTCTGCTAGGATGTTGGCAAGGACCAGCGGGAAACTGAACACACAGCCACGTGTGCCTTTTACCACACCTTAAAGAAGGGACTGTCTGCTAATAGTAGACTATTAAACAGGATTCAGTCTCATCAAAAAATTAAAGGACACAATTGAAATTGTGTCTTGGTAATCCTACCAAGAAAATAACAACATGAAACTGAAAATCAACTGGCACCAATACTGGTATGAGTCATATGTTGGATTATTTTTAACAAATGAATGGAAATAGTCCAAATATCCAGTAAAAGAAGTCTTTGTGTGATGATCATTTCACTAGAAAATTCTACTTAACATTTGAAGAAGTATCAACATGAATTCTATACAGTCTCTTTTAAAAACAGAAGAGGAGGGAACATTATTCAACTCATTTTATGAGGCTAGCATTACCTTGATACCAAAACCAAAACAAAAAGTCCTCAACATGTTGGCAAAAAGAATAAAGCAACAAGTGAAAAATTCCACACTATATAAAATGGGATTTATTCCAAGTATGCAAGGCTGGTTTAACACCTGAAGATTGATCAAGCTGGGACTTTAAAATTTGGAGTTAAATTTCATTAATAGTTATAGAGCTATTTAAATTGTCTATATCCTACTTGGAGGGATATTCTAGTTTGTGCTTTATGATGAATTGGTCCATTTCACCTAAATCATAAAATCTCATTACGCTATCCTATTCCATTATCTTTATAATAGTTACAGAATGTGTAGTGAGATCCCTCATTTCATGCTTGGTATTGGTAACTTGCCTCTTCATTTTTTATCTTGGTCAATTTTGCCAAAGGTTTATTTATTTATTTTTTTCTCCCCTGAAGGACCAACTTTTTGTTTCATTGACTTTATTTTTAAAATTTCTTTCTATTATTTCTTGCAATTATTTTGGACTTATTTTTATCTTATTGTTTTAGTTTCTTGAGTTAGAAACTTCATTATTAACTCAAGATTCCTCTTTACTAAGAGAAGCATTTTTAGTACTATAGTTTTCCCTCTCAGCACTGCTCTAGCTGCATCCCATATATCTTGATAGGTTCCATTTTATTCTATTTTTTTTCAAAGATTCTTGTTAGATCCATGGATTGATCTCTCTTTTAGATGGAGGGTGTCATATCTGGAACCATTAACATAAGTATATGCTAAAGAAATTCACTTCAGGTATAGCTTGATCCTAGTGGTAAGCAATGAAATGACATAAGTCAACTACTGTTCAATGGAAATAAACTCCACATCAACAAGAAAGTGAAATATCAATCTCAGTATGTTGTGTAAATGTAGTTTTTAATTAAATTCATGATACACTACAACCATCACGTATCCTATGAGCAGATGGACATATTGTGATCACACTGGATGTTAAATTTTGAAATAATATAAAGCACTAAGAAAAATAGAGAAACTAAATGTTATTTGATCAACCAAAGTTCTAGCTAAAACCTAAGCCTGTAATTCCTATTTATGACCTCCTCTATCTAACCAATGAATGTAACACTGTTTTTTGTTTATATCTAACCAGATCTGGGTGGTTTACATGGGGGGTGGGGAGAAACAGTTAAACCAATTAAATGGTGTTAATGTTTCTTAAATATTCTGGTTTCCTCTTAGCTTCTTTTCATTTGATGTTTTGTAGTTAGGTAAATGGTTTCTAAATACCACACCACACGTAGTAACAACTTTTTCTTAAAAAGTAGATTCAAAGGTTCATGAAAATAAAATGACATTTTAAGTTATTTTCCTTATAGATAATACCTTAATCATCATGGTAATTAGAATTTTCTGTTTTGATAGAAACACAAATTTTGACAGATAGTGTTAATATAAAGAATGAGAAATAACACCTTCTAAAAGTTGTATTTACCAGCTTATATTTTTGACTTTTAATTTATTATACTGCAGACAGTTAAAAAAAATCTTTAAAAGTAACAATCAAATTTCTTAATATAGTGTTAAGATGCAAATGGAAGTGAATTTAATACAAAGCTGTCTGCCCGTAAGATACTGTGATTTTTCAGAAACGAGCATCTACAATAAGTCCAGTAAATTAAAACATTTGCAGACTTTAGGACATTGTGTTATAGCTTGGTTTAATTTTACTTTAAAAGACCATTAGGGGTAGTGTAGAAAGCTGATCTTTATGAGTTGTTTTATGAATAAGACATAAATATATGAGCAAAAGTCTATGCTTTAAGTGCTGTGTGGACATATTTAAATAAAAGCAAGAGAAATCTTAGTTTACTGTGGTTTGTTTTGTTGATCTCCTGTGTCATCTGAATATACGAGATTTCACAGAGTTATTACAAGCCTTAAATTCAAATGTGTGAGGTATTTTTATCACACACTGATGCTGTAAGCTTCTAAAATAAAGCAAATTTATGCATTAGTCTTTGAAAATGAAAACCTACACTCAAATGTCCTGTACAATTTTAACTTGAGTATATTTTAAAAGAAATCATGTTTGGTAGAAGCCATTTCCTGGGTAGGAAAAGAGGATGCTGAAATAATTATTACACAGCCCAAGTGCCCAAAGATATAGAATACTAGAGAAAGAAAGTGATAGAAATGGAAAAATGGGATTGAATAGACTGGCTTGTGAGAATCCTCCTAGGAGAAGGTAAATTCAAACTATAGTTATTTCTTGATTATTTGGAGACAAGCATCCAATTTATATATTACATGGGCCCAGGCTGAGGGTGTGGAGGGTCGTTGGTAAATTGCTTTGGGTGAAAGCCCACTCACCAGTCTTTTCATATAACAAAATCATGTAAATATGAAAGTAAAAACGCTTAGAAAAAAAGAGGACCAAAAAATGGGGGGGGGTCTGTAATCTTGGAGAGAAGAGTGAATGAGGTGGAACGTTAAGGGACATGCTAAGTTAAAGGCAGTTGTAACTGACAGAGAAAGGAGCAGGCTATATCCTGGTTAAATGTAATCCATATAAATCACTGGTCCATTTTATAACCATCACAAAGACATGCGTGCATTCTTTACAAGGGTTCATCTGTATAAGCTGAACACTTTCATAAAGGATTTTTCAGGTTAGATGTTGGTTTTATCTTGTATAAGATACATGTATTAATTCATCTGATGGGTATTAAGCATGTACTGTAAGCCATACTATGCAGTATGGATATAGCAATGAAGACAAAAATTGGTGGCTTTTCGCTGGTAGGGGGAGAAGGCTAATAAAACAGAAGTAAATTGTGTACCATATAAAAACGTGTTAGATACTGAGGAGAAAAATCAATCCAGAAAGGTGTTGGAAATTTTGGAGGTGGGGAAAGGTAGCAAATTCACATAGAGGACCAGGGCTGATTTCCATGAGAAGTGAACTTTGAAACCCTGGAGGATAGGAGGGAAGGGGCCATGCAAATACCCATACATGGATCTGCTACAGAGCACATCTGGAATGTTCCAGAACAACAGGGGTCATGCTATGGCTGGAACAGAGTAAGATCAAGGGAAGGGATAAGGAGTACTGTGACATGTAGTCATGAGAATACCAGCAGCCTTCCTTGGGCTTGGCTCTTTTTCTGCATCATCCAGGAAGTCTTTAGAAGGTTTCAAGTATAGGGCTGTTGGGATGGGTGTTAGGTGATGGGTCTGGATAGTGGAGGTAGAACATTATAGAAACATGGACACCAGTTCTGCCATTTTTCAAGAAACTTCTGTAGCCTCCTTGGGCCTCGTTTTTTTCATCTACGAATTGGGGTTAGTAGTACCTACTTCGGAGGGTTGGTGTGTGAATTAAATTAAATGTTCTATGTAAAATACATAGCACAGTGCCTAACACATATTACGTGGTCACCGATTAGATATCAGTATGGATCCTGGCTTCAGCCGCTGGAAATCTGGAGTCACCATTTAACAGACTGGAGAGGGGAGTTTGGGAGACAGGAGGCTCTGTTAGGAAACTCATTTTTTACTCAATTTTGAGAAGCCTTTTACTTCTGCAAATGGAGAGCTTGAGTGAGCCTCTGGGCATAGATGTTGGCCCATATAGAAGCCTCAGCCCAATTTATTAGATTATGGATATATAGATGACATAGATGAGGATTCCCATCATGGTTTCCATACTTAGCATTGGTTTATGTACACTTCTGCTGGGATGTTCCCATAGCTGACATTTTTGTATTAAAATCTCTTTGATATTAAAGTCACATTTAGTGCAAATTGGCTTAATACGGTGTAGGAATCATGACCTCCATACCAAGTACACAAAGCAACAGAGAGGGCTGATGGCATGCCGCTGCCGCCAGCATCCCGGTTGCTCTAGGAACTTGGTATGTTCTTCATGTAAGGGCCACGTTTGCCATCTTCTGTAGCCTGCAGTTATGAGCATATGTCATCAGTCTTCCTAGCCTGATCCTTGAACTTACTTTCCATTACCCAGAATATTTCCATTTCTAGAGTCATTAGCCTGGGGGTTAATGGTGGCATCTGCCCATTTCCTTGTGTGGGCCAGAACTGGGGAATCCTTGATGTTCCTTTGGCAGTGAATGAGGAAAGCTTCTGGTTTCTATGTCAGTTTCTGTCTCTGTCCCTTCTCCACCCATAGCTGGTAGATGTAGAAATGAAAGTAGTAAAATAACAAAGAACAGTTAAAATGCATTGAGTGTCTGTTATGTCTCATGGGCTGTGCATTCTAGGCATTCTGTGCATTCTCCAAATCAATGTAAGGAAACGGAGTCCGATAGAGTTTAGAATCTCGCATGTAGTCACACTGCTGGGAATAGTGGAGTTGGGTTTCAGACCAAGCCTCCTGACTGCCTGGCCCGCACAGGTGACCCCACCCCACAGGCACTGAAGCTTCTCTCTCTCATTCCTGCTTCCTAACCTTCCCTTCCAGAAGGGATGAAAGGGTACTGAAAAGGTGGCAAAACTGAAACCAGTTTTCTCTACTTCTGGGCCGCATTTACAGGAGGCAACAATGAGCCATGGCAGGCTCAAGAAGGCAAATAGGGCAGGTACGGAATAAAATGAACAGCAGACCAAGGTCGCGGATTATGTGTGGATTTTAGCTTCCTGGTCACTGCATTCAATAGAGCATTCTTTCTAGCGGCCAGAAGTAAAGAGATTGTATAAAGCTCTGTAATTCCCTCTTTAAAAACAACTGATTTGTCTCTTGGACTTCACAAACTATTACCTCTCTCAGGAATGAAACCCCAAAAGATGAGGATTGGAAACCAGAATTGGAAACATGGAAAGCACTGACACAAACCTAATCCACTTGGGAAAAAAAAAAAGGGACAACTTTTTCTTTTTTTCTTTCCTTTGGATTAAGTTAACGGTGTATATTTTTTATCTGGAGATAAGTCTTTATTCCTGAGGTTTGGAGGTAGAGCTTTGAGAGGTTTAAAATATCTTCAGGAAAGGGAAACACTGTTTTTTTCCTTATCAGGGTCACTTGAAATTATTTACTAAATGATTTAGCTTGGCTCCTTTCAGAAAGAGAGAAACAAAAGATTTGCAGTTCTCTGGCTTTTGTCACTGATAAACTACTCAGTGTACCAGACAGGAGCATGTATTTCGTTGCTCCACAGTAAAGAGGAATTCTCTTGCCTTGAATGTCAGCGTGACCACTGGGATTTGCATTAAATTAATGTGTAGAACAAAGTCTGATATTCAGAGTTAACTATTTCTGAGAAATATGTGTGAGTGACTGCTACAGTTGATTATGTGATATGCATTAGTTTGTATGCGTGGATGGACGGGCGGACAGGTGGCTGGATGGAGAGGTAGATGCTACTTTGGAATACAGAACTGAAGAATCATTTTGGTTACTTTTTTCTTTTATATGAAATGTTTTGTTATTGATTAAACTTTAGTAAATAAAAGCTTGTACAAAGATGAAGATATCACCTTTAAAAAGATTCCCTAGGGGTGCCTGGGTGGCTCAGTTGATTAAGGGACTGCCTTCAGCTCAGGTCATGATCCTGGAGTTCTGGGATCGAGTCCTGCACCAGGCTCCCAGCTCCATGGGGAGTCTGCTTCTCCCTCTGACCTCCCCTCTCATGCTCTCTCACTCTGTCTCTCTCTGTCTCTCAAATAAATAAAATTAAAAAAAATTAAAAAATAAAAAGATTCCCTTGGTCACCAGTAGGCAAACCCCCATCCCATTTTCTAGAATGTTTTCCTTTGAAGACTTGGGTAGGAGGAAGGCCCTACCACCTTTAGAAGCCTGAAGGGAACAAATTATATATGTATATATATGTAATATATTTTTCCCCCTTCCCAGATACTAAGTTATGGGCATGTGACTTAGGGCCATGCAACTGGAGGCTCTCTTTTGAGATGCTGAATTTTGAACACTTGATGCAAAAGTGGCAGGACCCTTGGAATTCATTCAGTCCTTTTTCAGGAGGTGGCAGCCAAAGGAAGTCCACTGGCCATGGTGTCCTTCTGCAGCAGTGACAGTAGGACACAGGAGCAACATGCTGACGAGGCTCTTTCTGCAGCTTGGCCTTGGGAGCTGCTGCTTATTAGCACCTGCCCCTTTCAAGAGCTGTTCCCTGACTTCTCATCACTCTTATAAGCCCGCCAGTAGCCTATCTACACCTACCTTCTACTTAAGTAACCAAGAGATGGTTCCTGTAGCTTACAACTCAGAACCTAACTGATAAAGCATTTATAGGTATTTACTTTAAAACTATTTTTTGAGGGGCATTTGAGTGACTCAGTTAGATAAATGTCAGAATCTTGGCTTTGCCTCAGATCGTGATCTCAGGGTCATGAGATCGAGCCCCAGATCGGGCTTCGCACAAAGTCTGCTTGAGATTTTCTCTCCCTCTTCCTCTTTGCTCATGCTGTCTTTCTTTCTTACTCTATAATAAATCTTAAATAAATAAATAAATAAATAAAACACAACTTTTTGACTGCCAAAATAATCCATGGTAACTTGTAGAAAAGAAGAAAATATCTAACCAAAAAGGTGCCCCCCCAAAAAAAAGTCCAACTATAATCTTACTGCCCTGGGACAACAGAATCTAACATTTTGGTGTATACTCTTCCCATATAATTTTTCATACATAAAAATAAGATTTTATATCTACTAGTCTATTGCCTGCTTTTTCTCAACAGTATGTAATTAAAAAAATCTAAAAGCATTGTTTTTTTCCTTAAGAAGAGAAGAAAGGTGGAGTTTATTGGTGAAATCCTGATTTTTAACTGAGGTTCAGTATCATTTTTTCCTTCTTCTTCTTCTTCTTCTTCTTCTTCTCCTTTATTTATTTATTTATTTATTTATTTATTTATTTTGCTTTTTTGAAGTCTCGTTAATGGATAAAAATTGTATATTACCGTGTATTCATATACATGTCCAGGTTCATACATCTACATCTCAGGGGTTCTCGACTAGGGGTGACTTTGCTCTGAGCGGACAGTTGCCAATGTCTGTGATCATTTTTCCTTGTTACAGCTGGTGGGGATGTTACTGACATCGCTGGGGAGAGATCAGGGAGGCTGTCAAACCGTTTGTAATCCATAGGACAGCCCCACAACAGAGAATTATCTGATTCCAAACGACCATACAAAAATTAACTGTATACACTTAACTTTACCAATTAATCTTTACTGTTGACATTTATTTGGTTTCCAAATTTTCAGTGTGGGGAAGAGTGCTGTTGTGAATAACCTTGTGCACATACACACATATTTGCACACATTTCTAATTATTCCCTGTAAGTCAATATCTAGAATTAGAACTGCCAAGACAATAGAACTAATGATTTTTAGAGCTCTTTATGAACATGCCAAGATTACCTTCCTGAGGAGTCCTACCACTTAATCCTCTGATCATCATCTGTCATTTCCAGATCTTCACCAAAACTTACATGGATAGGGTTGTTTTTTTTTTTTTAATAATTGACTATTTTCTGGGCAAAAATATAATGTAATTTTATGTATTTTATTACTGGCGAAGTGAAAATAATAGAGTTAAAAATTAGTTTCCTCCACATTTAATTATAATGACATTGGTTGTTGATTTCAAATAGTTTTTTTATGTTTAAGAACTATAAGGTAGTGTCGACCATACGTCAAATGATCTTGTTGTGTATGAATTGATCTTTCATTCTCAGTGTTAAAGCTCTATGACCTTGAGCAAGTTCCCAAATCTCTCAAGGATTGTGTGAGGTTCTATACAGGTGACGAGATAAAGGAAAAGTGGCGATTGAATTTAAAGTTAATTTTCTCAGTTCAGATACCTGGGAGAGGTTGGATGGAGCCAAACAGTGGGCAGTCAGACTGAGTTTGCCTGGGCAGTAAAGTGTTTTTCTCTTGATCTGTTTCCGCAGCCTGGAGTCCGTCTCAGAAGCAGCCCCGATCTAACCAGACCGGCCGAAGGTAAGAAGCAAAAAGCAAAAAGTGATGTTGGCTCTGGATTCGTGGTGGCTGCTGCTGCCTGGTGCACACTGCAGAGGACTGGGTGCCATCCGTGTGTCCCCTCCAGGTGCCAGGTGACCTTCCCCACCTTCTTTTCCTTTCTAAATTCCACATGTTTTTCCCTTATTTGCCCAGCTGGAATGTATCTGTTGATATGCAGGACACACAAAGATATATTTTTTGTTAGTCCCATTTTGTGAGCACTACTTC
The DNA here is from genome assembly GCF_002288905.1 of Enhydra lutris kenyoni. Taxonomy (NCBI): domain Eukaryota; kingdom Metazoa; phylum Chordata; class Mammalia; order Carnivora; family Mustelidae; genus Enhydra; species Enhydra lutris. The sequence goes on along the minus strand of NW_019154090.1, from coordinate 6,963,472 downwards.
ACAGCCCGTGTCCCCACTTGCTGATAAATGGGTAGCCCTTTGCCTTCTATCTAGTGCTGTTAGACTTTTTCAGTATTCTGGTGGGCATTTCAATGGGATCTGAGAAGAGGTGGATGTTAGTCTTCGAATACCACTCCAGAGTCTCATTACCTGGTTTAGTTCCTTCCTTTACTGGCTTCTCTTTTCTCGTTTTAGGGTTATTGTGGATTTATTTTCATGTTTATTCCAGGCATCTTATTGAACTCCATTTAAGATATTTAAAGGGATTATTTTGGTTATTTCATTCTTGACTCTTTAGAAACCACCTCTCAAAGTACTAAGGTTCATGTTCTCTCTTCCTGATGGGTTTTAATTGGCTATGTATTTTCCATTTTCTAACTGTCTTTGAGAAGGGGAGATCTATAACAAATTTCTGTTTAACACCTAAGACTATTTCAGTTGCTCTCGGGTCTACCCACTAACATTTGAACAAGGTTGCTTCTTTTTTTATTGTTTTAACTAGTGCATTCTTGGGAATAGGACTTCAGTAATCATATCCCAACAGCAAATTGCCCAAGTAGCACTTAATGTTTTTATGTACAGGAGGCAGAATATGTGGGTCATTACGAAGGATGGTTTTGTCCTGCATGCGCATTTCTTGACAACACACCTGGACTCTCAAAGCTTGGAAAAAAAATGTTTATGTGTCTCACAGTTTGACTGAGTCCAGAATCCTGTAGATATTCACTTAATATCTTCGTTGTGAGCTAATCTTTTTCTATTCCTATTTAATATGGGAATAAAAGACTATGTTAATGAGCAATCCCTATCACATGTTTTAGATCACAAGTGTTTTCATTTCTTGAGGTGATCTACTTTATGGTGCACAAATCTTTGTATTTTTGTAGCAGAATCACTACAATGATGAGAGACAACATGTATTGAATTCATATGGTTCAGTTAATCATTGTTGTGCAACTCGAACACCTCAAAATTTACTAGATTAGATACTAAACTGGATTAAAGATATAAGTCTGTGGGTTGGTTAGGATGTTCCACAGATGAGGGTTGGACGTGGCTGGTTTTGGCCAGCTGCCTCATATACATGCTTGTGTGGCCTATTCAGTGTAAGCTAACTACAGGCTAATGGACGCCATGGCTGGGATCTCCTCATGTCTTCTCTGTATGGTCTCTCATTATCTACTAGGATAGATTGGTATTTTCATGGTGGAGGCATGGTTCTAAGAGAAAACAAAAGCAGTAGGACCTCTTGAGGCCTAGGCTTAGAACTAGTAAACCATTACTTCTACCACATTCTGTTGGCCAAAGCAAGTTGAAAGGAGTAGAGAAATAGCCTCTACCTCTTGAGAGTGCTGTGGGGGAGAGGGGTAGTGAACTGAGGCCATTCATGCAGTCATTTTTACCATAACTTACTATGTGTCAGGCCCCATTTTAAATACTACATGTATATTTCATTTAATTACCAAAATATATAAAGTCAATGTAATGTTAGTATTCCTACAGATGATAAATAACACGTAGGTATGGGTGGGAAAAAAAGTGGATTAGTACCCAGTTTCTTCACCCAGTGTGAAGAAATGATCTTTGCAGAGAATGGAAAGGGAGGTCTTGACTTTTATTTTCATACCGTGTATTTCTAAACCAGAGAGAAGGCAAGTGGGGAGTGAAAGCAATTTTCACAATGGGAAGTTTTCTATCAGATGGTTAGTGTGTGTTAGAAACTTCTGATGTAGTGAATTGATTGGAGTTACAAGTTTTTATTTCCAAATGTGTATCAGTATTCCAGGATAACTTTGGAACAGGTTAACGTGAGGACTGTATGTCAGATTCCATCTATTTAGAATCATAGAAATGTCTTTGAAATAGACCTTAGCCTTGGCTAACTCTCTACTCCAGAATACTTCGCTGAGTCAAGCTCAGTGCCTGGTGAGTCTAAATGCCTTGTGGCCAGACAGCTCTTGCTGAGGTTGTTAATGAGTGCTTTCCTATGTTGAGGCAAAATCTGCCTTAATTTTATTCATTGTTCACCTCCATAACCATCCTATCTGGAAGACATATCCCCATCATTTGCTCTTCCCTTGTTTTAGTTTTTTTTGCCCCCCCCCATGGTACTTTTCATTTCCTTATTTTATTGTGTTCATTTGGGTTTATTTGAATATTTTTCCCACCGGAATATAGACTCCTTAAGGGTCAGAGACTTGATTTTGTTCACTGCTGTATCTCAAATGCCTAGAATAGGGCCTAGCACACAGTAGGCATTCAAGGAATCTTCCTGACCAAATGAACGCCCCTTTTCAACCCTTTACTTCTTATTATCTATCACTCTTCAGTGTGTGTGAGTTCCACAAATGGGAGAAGGCTGACTTCTGTGGGTTTATCAAAATTTCTGAAAATGTTGAAAAAGATAGTTATATAAAGAACAATGTGGAAGGTGTAGAAGCTCCTATCACTGAGATATTAGGTAAAATCAACATTAATGGGTCATTATCCAAAGTTATGAATCTCCTACTTGAAGCTATATGTCTCCATCATTTTAAATAAATGGCATTTAGATCAGATAAAACATGGTTAAAGTTAGTAATACTGTTATGGATAAAGAAGGAATGAAGCAATGTAAAGGTGTAACGGGCAACCATGAGATTAACAGAATAAGAACATTCACAGAAGAAAATGTCAGAAATACCCATCCCAGGGAGAGGACGGGAGCATCTTTGTGTCTAAGAGAAACTGTGTCTCTATTATGGGAGTATATGAGCCATCAGACTATGTGAGCCATTAAACATGCAAATGGATATTTATCAACTCCACTTATTTTGGTGCTACAAAACTGAATCACCCTCTGATCATTTTGCTTTTGTCACTGCTCGCCTACAGGGAAAGAATGTGCAGTCAAGCTGATGCTAGTATCCTGTTTACTTGATCATTTTTTTTTCTCATTTGAACTGAAGAGTTGCCATTCTGGCAAAGCCCATCAGTCCCTTTGAGCTTTATTAGTATGATTCAGTATCCCCAAGTCAGATCAGCTCCAGGACAATGACATGAACATATATTTGAGCTCGGAAGGCTGAGAGGCAGGTCCTGGACTGGGTTGAATTCATCAGTCCGAACAGCCAAGTAGCCCATCCCAGTTGGAGGTACTAACCCTTCTGCTGGGTGTGCAATGCTTTGAATGTCTATATTATTCAAATCAGGAATCCCTTTATGCATGTTCCCAAAGTAAACCTTTGGGATAGTTTCACTGAAAAGTCTTTTTTCCTCCCAAACAAACACATTAAAAAAAGTGATTGAAAAACTTAGCACAGAGTATGTAACTTAGTCCCAGGATATCCCCCAAATTTACTTCCAAAAAAATATTTGATATATTCACAAGAGGGGTCATGAATATTTCTCTCTATATTTCTATTTCCTATGGAATATTCCTTGGAATTTAGAAGTGCTATTTCCCAATTAGCGAACTTAACGCGTACTGATTATCTGTACCTAGCATCCTTCATGCTGTTGTGAAATCTGACTCCCAGACCCTTCTTGTGCAGAGTCTCCCTGCAAACATCCTTTTGTTTCTTCCTTTCTTTTACTTTTCTTTCCTTTGTATTAAGTGACACAAAAGAGTTGTGATCTGCTCTGGGGAAATGAGCATGTCACTTGCTGGATACATGCTCAAGCTTAAACTTTAATGGATTCTTCAAGAAAGACCAGTTCACAGCCAGAATTCTTTTATCTTACAATGGTGAGGGGAAGGCTCCATAGCTCAGGGGTTAGAGCACTGGTCTTGTATCCTACAATGGTGACAGGGAAAGGGGAGCCAGGGATTTTTCAACAGTGAAGAATAAGAAATATGGGAACTTTTTCAAAGGGTAAGATGATGTACAAGTTCTAAAAATACTCAGTTTGCATTTAAAATATGCCCTTCTAGTCTACAAAGAATACAATTTTTTGTTAGATTTTAGATAATTATACTGACATATTGGTGCTTTTAAAAGTCACTGGCCATCTATTATTTAGAAGAAAATAGAGTAGATTTAGGTGTAAAAACTGGCTTGAGTGTATTCAACATAGTGAGAAATATTAGTCATTTTTTTCCCCTAAAGCTTTGAGTTGAATAATAACAGCACACGAGGCTATTTTTATAGCTTATTTAAAAATTAGTATTTCTAGTGCTGAAGTCAAGAGGTTTTTTCCCCCCCACTAATTCTGGTCTGCCCTTATTCTACAACTAATTCCAGTACAGTTAACTTAGTTTCTTTACTTGTAGACACGTCAGTGTAAGCTAAGCCAATAAATAAATAAGCAATTAATACATAATCAGTTATTTGTGTGCTTAGTATGGCTGGAAGCTATGGGCAAAAAAAAAAAGTTTAAAATACGATCATCATGTTTGAGAAGCTTGTAACTCAGTTGTTCCTAGGAAAACTTGGGCTTTGGATTCCATAGGATAGGTTTAATTAAGGGGATATGAGATTGGGCTCTGTTATTCACTGGTAGGTGGCTTGATCTTCACACGTGATAGGATCTCTGAAGATTGATTCCTCCTGTTTGAAATAGGGTTTCCATATTTGTTAAGGTTGAATAAATGAATATTTAAGAATGTGGCTCAGGTTCTCACATATACTACCACTCAAAAATACGAGGAATGGCCTGTTATCTTTCTTTCCATCAATTTATGGATCCAATAGACGTATATAACGTGGCACTGTTTTAGGGACTAGGGATACAAAGATGAATTGTCCTCTTCCCTCAGTGGGTCTGTAACAAAATGAAGGAAACCGAAAACATTGTTGGTAAGATAAATTTTCACTGAAGTAAATGCACATTCATAGTTAAAGTTTGGTCTATTTCATGTGTTCTACGTCTGTCGTAGAATGATTAGAAAAAATAAGGGAATGATAAAAATAGGAAGTAATTGCTTATTGTGTTATTTGGCAAATGCTGGAAATATCTGATCTTAAGTATTATCTTAAATAATAATGAAAAACAAATCACCATGGAGTGCATTTAAAACTCCCATTTTACAAACTGGGAAATGGAGGCTTATCAACCAGGAAAACAGACGACTACATCTGGAACACGAACACAGTCGTCTTCGACAGCAATGCTGTGAAACTTGTAATTGTGTGACAGTCATTGAATTTTAGATAAGTTTGATGAAAGCATGGAGAAATGTGCCATGGACATAATTCCATCATCTTTCATTGACATATCCTAGGTAAGTCACTATGCTAACAACTCTCCAAGGCAGCAGTGGACAGCTATGATGTTACATTCCTAGCTCAGTCCTGACCTTCTTCTGCTAAGCACACTTTTAGAGGATCTAACCACATAGTCCCTGTGGAGGCCACCATATTGTTCTATGAGTCTATTATCCCGTTCATATCAAGTCTTTCAACTGTGACATTGACCTATGGCAAATAAGTCTCATGAGATTTTTGAAATGAAGAGCCAGTCAGTTGAAGTGACCAGATCTGTCCTATTATTTAGGGCTCTTAATTACAGTTGGCATACATCCAACTTACACTGGCTTTAATAGTAAAAGGAATCCATAGTCTCATGGAAGTAAAAGTTCCAAAGTAGTATTAGTTTCATGGTAGGGATGACTAAGAAATTCAAAAGATTTTTCAGAACCCAGTATTTCCCACCTCTGTTCTGCTCTATGGTATAATCTTCATCTTCTGACTCCATTGATTAGAATTCCATAATTTCCAGATCTTTCCCTTTTGATACCAAATGGTGTAGCAATCCCAAACTTTATATTCTTATACCATATGATCCAGGGAAATAGGGAATCTCCTATTTGTTCCCAAATATTATTTGCTATTCATTCTCTATGCCTAGCAATAAGTTATATATGGATGGTCATAGCAGAATTATTCATAACAAAATATGGAAACTACCCAAGTACCCATCAACTGATGAATGGATAAACCAATGTATTATCGTCAAGCAACCGAACACAGTCCTGCAACTGAACACCATCAATAGAAAGCAGGTATATGCGACAGCATAGATGAACTAAGAACACCGTGTTAGGTGAAAAAAGACCATGTGTGATAGGATTCCATTTATGTGATGTCCACATTAGGCAAAGCTATAGAGACAGAAAGTAGATTACTAGTTACCTGGGGCTGGTGGGGATCTGGGGATGAAGGGAAGATGGGGAGTTACTGCTAGTGGGCACAGGGTTTCTCTTTAGAGAAAATGTTCTAAAATTAGATTATGGTGATAGTTATACAACCCTGTAAGTATATTAAAAATAATTGTACATTTTAAATAGGGTGAGTTTTATACTATGTAAATTATATCTTGATAAAGCTGTTCTTTAAAAGGAAGAGGAAGAGGAGAGTGAGAAGTACTTTTAACCCTAGAAATGAAGCAACGAGAGTCCCAACAGGTGGTACCTCTAGGACAGAGTGGACTCAGATTTGATCCAGGTCTTCTGCCTGGCCTCAGTGCCTGTGTTTTAGTTGGGGTTTGTAAGCCATGGAAACCAGCTGACTAATGTAATGTTCCCTTCCTACAAAAAGAACCGCATCAAAGCATTTGTTAGAAAGTACTTGATGGATTCACAGAATAGAAGTGCTGAAAAAGCAGACCTCATAAAAGAAAAGAATCCCTAAAATCGGGGACCTTAGTCACAGGATCACATGGTTGGTTTCTTTTCATCCCAACTCCATCCTGTCCCAGAAATAGAGGCCCACTGTCCTGTGGGCCTTGTTCAGATTCTTCGTCGACCCATACAAAAAGGGAGTAGGGATCCACATGGAGTAACAGGTGGGGTCTTCAACAAAGGAAAGAAAAAATAACTCCTCTGGTGTGCTCAGTCTTTCACAAATCCCCATCTTCCCTACACAGCTTTTGCTCTTGGAGCCCTAGAATAGCCATGTTTGTAAAACATAAATAAATAAAATTTTTAAAAATCAGGCAAGTCAACTGGTGGGCTGAAATCTCTGAGATTTGACAATGTTTGTGTAGTAACATAGACATATCCTCAGAACTGTTATGTTGAACATGACATACTTGTGTATTACCTTGGGTGGGGACCATATTAACACATGTTGAAAGCTTCCTAGTTTTCATACTCTTTGGATAATAGATTCCCAAATTCAGGCAGTAAGTAGTGGCTGCAGTACCTGATTCCCCCACTGTCCTTTGCAACTGAAGGCACTAACACCAGTGAGGGCATTACGCAGAAATCACCTTGTCAGAGAGAAGTGAATGAAGCTGGTCCAGAGCTGAGCGAGCCAGACAGATTCTATAGCAGTCACATCCTGAAACTGCGGGGCTCAGAAAAGCAAAGGCACATCAAAATTAAATAAATCCTTTAAAAAGTCTGATCTCACCACTCTATTTTTTCAGTCCTAAGACCAGACAGTCTTTAAATAAAATGAACTAGTTGGTGAGATCTTGCTGCTTTTAGAATTCAGAGATTTAAACCTGGAAATAATCGCTGTGTTTTGGTGACCTTGATTACACATTTGAAATCATTTTATATGTCAGGTTGGTATATCAAAAGGTTTATACAAGTCAGTATATTTAGAGTATGCTATAGGCACTGCCGATAAAAAATAATTTGATTTATATATTTTTTTATCCTCTAGTTGAATTAGTTCACAAATACTTGTTTGACTTTGGTCCATTTTCTCCATATATTTCACATATTACCCTTCCTTTCTTATCTTTCTCTTTCCATTGTCTTTTTTCCATTTTTTATTGACTCACTTATTTAACAGATATTTAGGTATGAAACACTATTCTGGTCATTGGAGATAAAATAAGGAAGAACTTACGGTAATCTCTGCTCCTGTGAGTTTACAGTTGGGAGGAGAAGGACATTAATCAAATAATCAAATGTACATATCTACAGATACATAATCATAACAAACAAGTGCAGTTTATTGTGAAAGTATAATTCGGGCTACCTGATCTAGGCCGTGGAGCTGGGCGGGCTGTTTGAGGAGGTAGCTTTTTTGCTGAGTCCTGAATTATGAAGAGGAGTTAAGTAGGCAAATGGGATGCTTGCATCTGCGAGTGGAGATGGAAGGGCATTGCAGGCAGAGGGAATAGCATGTACTAAGAGGCTGATGCCAAAGAGAGAAAGCTTCAAACCAAAAAAAAAAAAAAAAACAAAAAAAAAAATAAAGGAGAGGGGACAAAAATGAGTTTGGGAAGGGAAGCCAGAGAAGAGGGCATGAGAGCGCTAGCAAGCCCTGGAAGGTTTTAAACAGGGAAGGGGAAAGACCAGAGCTGCATTTTAAAATGCTCTAACCACATGGTGAAGAAAGAACACAGGAGCAAATGCAAAGCAATTTGGTGGCTACAGCATTATGCCAGGTGACAGTTGACAGGGATTTGGGCTTCCATTTGCCTCCACTCTAAATCCCTTTGGTTAATTTGCTTAAATGTTTAACATTTTATTTTTCTTACCTGTAAAATGGGAATAAAACTAATACTTCTCAAATAAAGTGTCCCTGGAAACTGAGCTGTAAGTTATGGAATGTGTTGACCATGACACATAGTACTGTAAGTCTTTTATCACTATGAAATACCACTTTTTTTTTAATCTCTGGCAATATTCCTTGTTCTGAAGTCGACTTTCATATTATAATGACTCTTTCCTTTTGATCATAGTCTATCTTGTTTCTACTTTTTTTTTTTTTTTAACATTTATTCTATTGGTATCTTCTTGTTTAGAATGGGTTTCCTGTCAATTTCTCCCACTCCGTATCTGTGCTCTGAAAAAAATCCCCTCCAGATAGAAAGGAGGATCAGGGAGCTCACCTTTGTTTTTTCCTCTCATGGATCATAGTCCTCCACTGCCTGTTGTCCAGTGATGTGGAACAGTAGTTTCCAGTATTTTGTCCAGTTCTCTAGCAGGAGCTTGAGTCCTGTCCTTGTCACCCATTACATCTGGTAATGGGAGTGATGTGGCAGAGAACTGAATGATGATATGTCTTCTATTTTAACTCCATTATAACCAGTATTTTTCTTTCACTTCAAATTTCCACAAAATCTCTTGAGTACCTGTTAATAGCGAAAAATATAATTAAAGTTATCTTCTCAGTAGTTTAGCCTCCAATCCCATCCAGTACCATCCCTTTGATATTGACATGACATTCTCAAAATGGCTTCAGAATTCTGAAACTTCTAAAGATCATAAAACAAAATGGTTATTCTGGTGGAAAAAAATATCCCATAAAAACCTTAAAGTAGAATGTTACAGAGTGCTTAAAAAGTTAATGTGTGGGCCCCAAATATATAAAATTGATATCGGAGGAGCCATCAAAATCTACTTAGAAGACATTAAGTTATTTACAAAACATTTTATTAACAGCACTTGCTACTCAATGCTTAATAATCCAGTCCCTCAAATATTATATATCACGAAAATCAATGTCAATGAAAATAGTTAGTATGCAGTCTTTCCCTGTTTTTATTTTATTCTATTTCAGTAACTCCCTGAGATAGGCTCAAAATCCTTGGTTGTAGCTAAGCCAGAGAGAGAGCAATTTAAGCAGTAGTCTTATAAAATACCCTATATCCCCAGCTCCTGAGGCAGAGACCTGCTACCCGCCAGCTGAAGTTTCCCGGGCAGAATGGGCACATCACTGTGAGTTGTACGACACACGCTTCCTTATTCTCATTTAGATGAGCCATGGACGTTCTCAGGAATCTGTTGAGCAGACAGCCTCTGTAAAACTTCTTTCTTTTCCATCTAAATCCATACTCTTGTCATCGCATCCTTGTTCAAAGGGATAAACTCTTGCCACATCATTCTAATTCTCTCCTCAAAATAGAAATGACTAGCTCACATGTTGTTTTGTCCTTGATTAGTATGTATTTCCTAGTGATGTAGTTTTTCTCTTTTTGGTATCTTGAACCTAAGAGGAGGACTCTGTGACCAAAGCAGATGGAAAAAGCAAATGGTGGGAGCTTTGGTTTCTCTTGGCCAAGCCTTGCCTACACTCCCGACAGAGCTTACTCCAGGGTCCACAAAGGTGCGGACGCCATTGAGCCTTCTTCTGTCTTAAATGATGACTATCAAATAAATGGGAGAATTCTTCAGGTTTGGTTTGATGACCGAAGAACTTGAACAAAGCACAGTGTCTTTGTTTTCCTGTAGCTGTCAGAATAAAGTTCCATAAACAGCTGGCTTAATGGACATTGGGGAGGGTATGTGCTATGGTGAGTGCTGTGAAGTGTGTAAACCTGGCGATTCACAGACCTGTATCCCTGGGGATAAAAATATATGTTTATAAAAAATAAAATTTAAAAAAAAAAAGTAGAAAAAAAGAAAAAAAAAAAAAGACAGTATCAGTCTATTTTATCGTAGTTCTAGAGGACTGAGGTCTGAAATCACCGTGTCGGCAGGGTCGTGCTCTCCAAAGGCTCTAGGCGAGGATGCTTCCTTGCCCCTTCCAGCTGCTATGGCTGCAGCCTTCTTTGGCGTGGCTCTGTTTGCAGCTGCACAACTTCCAGACTCCATTACTGTGTGTTTTTCTTTATGTATCCATCTCTGATGTTGCTTTCCCTCTTCTTATAGGGACTGGTCTGATTGGGTTGAGGATCCACACTAGTCCTGTACGGCCTCATCTTAACTACTTACATCTGTAATGACCCTATTTCCAAATAAAGTAATGCTTGAAGGTTCTAGGGGTTAGGAGTTCAACATACCTTTTGGGGCAATACAGTTCCACCTGTATCACATATAAAATCTTCCAAACTCGGGTATCTCTCCCTATCATCATCTTTCTCTTCTAAAGTTTTTATTTTCCCCAAAAATGCAAACGTTAAGTATCATCCTATATACATAAACATGTATCTACCTGTAAACTACTATTATTCTCATGCTGATATATTCAAATTCTCTAATTCCTTACCTTTTCAGTGTGGGGTTGCTTGATGGGCAAGCTCAAGGAATTTTGTCTTTTCAAAGAACTACATTTTCATTCATAACTAACCAAAGTTCTTAATTTCTCTTTCTTCTTTTTCTCTCCTTCTGTTATCTCTCAAATCTCTCACTGGGACCTGAGTTTTTATCTTCTGTCATTGATCCGTGTTCAGGCACTTGCTTCATTTCTCCAGAACTGTTTTCCAGTGAGACTATACCTTTTAAATGTATGCCTGTCCAACACTTTGGAGGCAGAGAAAACTAGAATTCAGTGTGATCACGATAAAGATAAGGTCTTTCCCAAATCTCTTTTATGATGTCTTATCTAGGAAAGAAAGCAGAAATTATTCAGCCTGAGATTATTATTCACTTTCTAACTTAAACACAAATCCTTTCTCCATCCAGCACTGAATATCTTCTTTCCACTCCCTTGAAGCCCAAATCTATGTCTACGGTATCCAGATGACACTCTGCCATGGAAGGAAGAGAAGACAGTGTGCGCATACAGACATTTCTCTCTCTCTCTCTCTCTTTTTTTTTTTTTTTTTTTGTAGAGTCTCCGTTTTGGCCTTTTGCTTTGTGATTTTGTGGGCATTTTGTTTTGTTTTGCTTTGTCAGTGAATGATGCATGGCCATGGGAAATGGAGTCCCAGGGCTAACTAGGATAAGCTAGAACTAAAGCTTCTACGAGAAGGAAATTTCTCTTGGAGGGGAAATCCCTCACAGGGCTTCAAGCCTCATGGGGAACAGTAGCAAAGTGTGAGCGGGGGGCAGAATTAACTGATGGCATTGCTTTCTTCTCTGATTGTTGCTTTTTGGCTTGCATTTCCCCCCACCTCCCCTGAAAAACACCCTACAAGGGTTACATGTTTTATTGTAAGTACAATCCAGAAATGAGAGAGTGACGTGGAGCTTCTGTCTAACCCCTCTTGGTCCCCTGCCCTCCTTCTGATTGGCTGCCACCACACACTGTCTGGCTCTCCTTGAAGGCCCCCACTTCTCTCCTTCTCTCTGCCTTCATCCTTCTATTTGGGAGCTAAAACCCCTCTTCCTTGAGATTTTTATGGCCTAGGTCAAATATCCTCTCCCTACCCCCGCCCCACCATCAACCATGTTGCCCTTGTGTTGTCTTTCCAGTGTGAGCCATCAGAGAGCAGAGGCCTTATGAGACCCGTGGTTTACTGTATTGTGTCAGCTCAGAGCTGAATGTGTCACACTGGATGGATTCTCAAAAAGAGATGTGTTTTTTGAAAACGTCCATGTGTGTTCTTCCTTTCTCGTCTTGTGCTGATGAGGAAGAGGGCAGTGCGCCCTCCACATGTGAGCAGCAGAGGCCGATTAAAACTTTCTGGGTGAGAATTGGAATAGTTACTCCTCACTTTGCTTTACCTCCATCTTAGACTATGGAAAAGGCTGGGGAAAAGGAACGACAAACCTCTGCCCGGACCTGGAGTGCCCACCTGGGATGCAGAGTTGAAAGACGTTCTGGTTCTTTCCCCCCTGGGGCTGCAGAAACGATGCCTCTCTGATTGAGCGACCCTGACCCTGAGGCCCTCCTTAAATTACGTACCCTGGTGCCCTATGTGCTTCTAACCCAGACCCCACCGTGTCTTCATTAAGGCTTCTTTGGGAGCCTAAAACATTTCCTACATAACGTTGGGGTACTTTTTCTTGCTTTCGAAGTAGGGTTGCCTGATAAAAATACAGACAGCCTCGTTGAATTTGACTTTCAAATAAACAACAAATATTGTTTTTAGTATGAATATGTCCTGAATATTGCATGGGACATGGTTAGGCTGAAAATGTTTTTGGTGTTTATCTGAAATTCAAATTTAACCACACATCCTCTGTTTTTATTCGTGAAATCTGGCCACGCCCACATGGAGGTTTTCTGGGGGTAATTCTCTCACAACAGTCAGGTGCAGCAGATTTCCCCTCAACCATAATCTCACGGAGGGGAGGTCTCATCTGTCCCATGAAGGAGCACCTAAATAATGAAACGCCGGGTTGAGAGTCTCGGAACTCGTTGCTACACGATTATCATCTTTCTAGCCCTCTCATTTTTCTATGCAATGAGAACATATCAGATCCAGTAAACATTACCACTCAAGGCATTCATAAAATATTGAACATTTAATTCGAGTCTCTCAAAGCAGCTAAGCCTGCTTTAACTATTTGAAAGTGTTGTATATTTACTAATAACTGATCCACAAAGGGTCTGTTCTGTACAGCCCGGGAGGAGAATGAGCACCCCCCTTCCCCACTGCATTCTTTTCAAGGAGGTTAAAATGACACTAGATATGTGGCTTGTTCATACGGTCCCCTTTCACACAGACTGCATTTCAGTCCCTGGAAAAAGAACAATGCCCTTTTGGCTTGAAAGAGAGGATTTCAGCTGGAAAAAGATACTTTCTTCATTTCCTTCTTTGACTCTCACCTTACTGAACTTTTCTCAGAGCCCAAAATGAGCATGTGAAAGTGGGGGAATCCAATTCAGCAACATCAGATAGGAAGATGCATCCAGGGTAATTGAATATCTGCAAGGAGAATTATCTGCGATAGGAAAAGGGGAGGAATGTATCAAACGACAACGTGTTAACAAAATCTAAATAACGGAAGCAATAATCTAGTATCTCCAGGTTAAGAATTAGAACCACTGGTTATCATCATAGGATGAACAAAGTAACACATGTATGAGGAAGATAGAAATGTCTTGGCTACATCGTCATCTGTATGGTACCTGTGTGAGTACTACAGAGATGTTTGTAGTGTTAAGTAGGATATTACGCTATTCTAGTGGTTTCAAACCTTGCTGAAATATCAGACTCAACAGATATATTGAGGGAAACTCTGTTGGGCTCTAGATCTGGAAATCCATATTTTAAGTCTTCCTAAGGAATTCTGATAGAACACACTTGGGAATGGAGCCACGCTTATTTATTTGCTGATTCAGCAAAATACCACAAGGCTTATTAGGTACCAAAGCTATTCTAGTTTTTTTGTTGTTGTTGTTTTTGTTTTTTCCAGGTTCCAGCTCTCATCAACTTACCTTCTAGTGGGGAGAGGAAAAAAAAAATAAACAAGCTAAATAAAAACTAAATCAGTAACATGTCAAATAGTGATACATGCTGTAAAGGCAAATAGTGAGAAGGGAGAGTATGAGCCTGGTGGAGGCAGGTGGAGGCTACGTTAAACATAGTGATGATGAAGAGCTCAGACGTGAGGCCATAAAAAGAGCAGTTCACACACAGAACATTCTCTACACTGTGAGGCAGGAGTGGATGGCAGGAAGGGTCACGGAAGAGCAGGAAGGTCCGTGTGGCTGGGAAGGCAGTGGGCAAGGAACAGGATGAAAGTTAATGTCTGACAGGTGAGCATGGATCAGACACTGAGACTGTTATGTCAAGATTGGATTGTACTCTTCAGATGTTGGGAAGCTGTGGAAGGGTTATAGCATGGAAGTGAAATGATCAGATTTTTATTTTGAAGTCTTCCTTCAGTTGTGCGAAGTAGGATACTGGTTACCTGCTGATGTAGTTGTCCAGGTGTGTAATGATGGTAGCTTGTACCAAGGTAGTCATAAGTGGTTGGATTTGAGATGCCTCGGTGGCTCAGTCGGTTAAGCATCTGCCTCTGGCTCAGGTCATGATCCTGGGGTCCTGGGATTGAGTTCCATATCAGTTTCCTTGCTCAGTGGGGAGCCTGCTTCTCCTTCTGCCTGCCACTCCCCCTGCTTGTGCTCTTGCCCTCTCTCTGGCAAATAAATAAAATTTAAAAAAAAAGAAGAAGAAGAAGTGGTTGGATTTAAGACATGTTTTTCAAGGTCAGGATTCAGTAGAATTTACGGATTAGTTGGGTGTGGGTGAGAAGTGATAAGCAAGATTCCAAAAAGACTTTGAATCTTTGGCATGAAAACTTGATCAATGGAGATACCGGTGGTTAGTTTGGTGAACACTCTGGGAGTAGCGTGAGTGTTGAGATCTGGAGTTACTTTGGAAGTAAGAAGTTTGAAATGCTTCTTAGACACCCAGGGGAAGATGTGAAATAGGCAGGTGAATCATTGAGAGTCAGTTTTAAGGGAAGATTTCAAGACTGGAAATACAAAATCGGGGAATTATCAACATATAGAAAGTTAGTTGAATCACTATGATCAAGACTTGAAGGGGCAGAAAGAACCAAAATTTAAAGGTAAGTTAGACAAGGCAGGTCCAATGTTACTATTTCTCAAGAGATGCTATTTGCATTTTGGGTTGAGGAATACTCTTCCATGCAAAACAGATTCTAGGATTCTAGGATTCTAGGATAATTAGCATCCCTGGATCTGCCCACTAAACACCAGCACCACCTCCCAACCACTGTGATGGTAAATACCCCACATATTTACTAACTACTCCAGAGGGCCATTCTGGTAGAAAACCCTTGACTGTAGAGTTACTGAAATCACTCACTGCCTCAAGTATCTACTGATTTGTAAGATTTTATTGCAGGGACTATGAGTTTCAAATACATTTGGATTAGAGTAGTATATATGATGCAGGGTTATAGTATTCGGGGATACGAAAATTTGTTTGCCAACAATCTCTTAGGGCCAAGAAAAGAGAGCAAGCTCAAAACACCAGTCAGTCTACTTTGACTATTTTGCTGCTTAATCATAATTAACCAATTAATTGATTCCCATAGTGTCCTTTGTAAAACATTCCAAGAATAATGAATGCTGGGTTAAGACACGGGTTTTGGTAACCTAACGTACTTCTTAGCACCCCATGCCCACCCTAGAATTATATGCTCAGCTGTTTTGGTTCCCAAATTCATTTATAAAAATTGTCCACAATATTGAAAATGCACTTTTTAATTTAAGATGATATACACAGAAAACAGATGGTATGTCGTGCACTGTTTTCAAAATCAGTACTTTGTGGAGTACTATGTTGTGTGAACGTTCATTCCCGGGGTGATGATAATGTATATCTTCATAGAAATTGCATCATCTAGTATATGCTCTTTTGGGGATGGCTTCTTTCATTCAGTGTGATGTTTTTGCGATTTATGGGTGAAGTTTTAAGATTCAGTCAGTGTATCAGTACTTGATGACTCCTTATTGCTAAGTAGTGCTCCCTTGTATGTATAAACCACAATTTCCTTACCCATTCTTCTGTTGTTGGACATCAAAGTTGTTACCAATTTATGAATAAACCTGCTGTAAGCACTTCTGTACATTTTTCTCAGTGAACACATAATTTCATTTCTCTTGGGAAAACACCCTGTTGAATTGCTGGTCCACAGGATAGTATATATTTACTTTTATAAGAAGCTGCCAGAGTCTTTTCCAAGATGATTGACTATTTTGCATCTCCACCTAAAATGTGGGAAAGTTCTGACTGTTCCACAGCCTTACCAGTATTCGGTTATCAGTGTTTTCAAGTTTAGCTGGTCTGCTGGGTGTGCAGTAGTATTTCGTTGTGGGTTTTATATGCATTTCCCCAGTAAGTGCTGATGCTGAGTACTTTTTCAAATGCTCATTGGTCACTCATATCCTTTTTTTTTATGAAGAGTCCATTAAAAAAGTTTTCGCACGGTAATCTCTTCAGCTATTTAAATACTGAGGTGCTACAATAAATTTGCCTCAGAATAGTTACTCACTAGCCAATATTGGGGGATGTTTTTATGTATAAATGCAGTAGTCTGGGAGAGAGTTACTATGGTACGTGTTTAAAAATTATTATATAGAACTTCATATGTACTTTTTTCCCTGTTGACTAAATTAGGTTGGTTTTCAGTAAATATTAATTAGTTTACTTCTAGAGAATAATATTGATATTAGTTAATACATATAATATCTATGGTGAAAAGATAATAGAAAACCCCAAATCACTAATTATAATGTCCTATTTAAGTACATTAGACTGTTAATAAATAAATAAAAATTTAAGTACATTAGACTGTTAAGATATTTCTTTTTCTCCTACTACCGATATAAAAATATTTGAATTTTGTTTGAGGCAGCATGTGGAATGGTTTGTTCTGATAAAATACTTTAAGTCCGATTTGGTTTGCTTCATTCACCAATTAAAAATGTATATGAGCAGTGATGGTGGAAATTTCATGTGAAAGGCATTTTATAATAAACACACAGCTGGGTACGTTCCCAAGTGGGTACCCAGTATTTTTAATGAGAAGAGAGACTGAAAAAGAATGTCCAAAATCTGATCTGTCTCTACTGTGTACTCAGATCCGTAGAGGGCCTTCTGCTTCTAAGAACCTAAGGTAACACATAAAATACATATGCAGATAAGAAACCAGAACCAGATCTGTTCATCCTCATGGAACAAGAAATCATAGTCTCTGAATTTGGATTTTCAGTGGTCATCAGAGGTTTTTATTCCCATAAGTCAATTTTTTAACCTTACCCAGAAGGTAATGTTAACATAACTCAAAGGAATAAAGGACAAAACAAGGTATTCAACCTAAACTTTGGTCAGCAACCATTTATCCACAAGCCTTTCCAGACAATAAAATAGCATTTTTTAAAAATAATGTATTTCAGCAATGGGTTCACGTATTTTTTTTTAAAAAAAGGTATTTTCATAATCCTTTTGGATAGTCCGTTCTCGTGGTGAACCTCCTGTCAGCTGCCTCAAGCACACAGTTTGAACAACTCCAAATGGAACAACTCCAAATGGTTCCCCACTCTGCATAATAACACCATTTTGCAACTGGCATTTACTCTGGTAAATATACCTTGGAACAGTTAACTTGTCAGTGCTGAGGGAAGGCTGTGCCTAGCCGTAGAAGACAAGACTTGCAATAGCAAATCTGAAGTCTTTTATGAGACTTTATAATCAATATCCTAACAATGGCTGAAAGGGGCTTATGCTGAAGCAAATAAAAAAGTTATTGGTGCTTTGGTTTGTTTTCCTGTGTTTTGTTGCAGCTGTTAGAGGGTGGAAAATGAGAGGGTGAAATTCAGAGAAGCAATGAAATGATATAGTTACAGAACAGAGGATTTCTATAGTCTAGAGCCGATAAACTATTACATTGAACTTGGGACAATTTAATGTTATTTTTTTCTATGTGTATTTAAGAGATGATGTTTGTCCATCAGTTCAACTGTGGGTTTATGGGAAACTCCATCGCTTAGGTCTCTTTGCCATTATTCGGCACATACTCTGTTCTTTTGACATTGCTAACTGGCTGGACAGCTTGGCGGTCAGATAGGGTTGAATGGTATTATTACTTAGGGCAGAGTCGACAAACAGGGAACCCTCAGCCCACATCTGGCCTCTGGGCCACATGTTTTTTGTAAATAAAGTTTTATTGGAATATAGCCATACCCATCCATTCACTCATTGTTTGTGGCTTCTTTTGTGCAGAAGGGCAGAGTTGAATAGTTACAAGAGAGCCCCTTGGACCCACAAACTCTGAAAGATTTACTTTCTAGCCCATTGCAGAAAAATGTTCTTGACCTTTTGCTTTAGGGTGATAACATTTCCCCTCTTGGTGGATTATACTCCAGTGGTGCCTTCCTATGAATATGTCCAGGAGACCATCTTCAGAAAGGGGCTGTGAAAAAATGAATACATTTTATCTATTGAGGGGGCAATTACTTTAGACACTTCTAGTCTCCCCCAGTGTCCCATCTCCTGATTTGCATCAATAAAAACTGCACATTCCCTACACACACAGTTTTACTTGGGAATATGACCATTGAGAATTAATTCCTACCCTGCCTTATAGCTAAATTTGACTAGGTGTGACCAACTTTCGACCAAAGGTTGTAAGCACACATTATGGATGTAATTTCTGCTAGGTTGGGTGCATGCCTTCCTCTTTTCCTTGCATTTTCTTCTGTTGGTTGGAAAATGGGCATTTTGGTGAATCCCACAACCTTCTTGGACTTTGATGACAAGGTACACATCATCATGAGGTTGAGGTCGAAATTTGTGAGGTTCTTGGATACATAGCAGTGAAGATTGCCATACTAGCTCTGAGCTATTGTTCCTGGACATTTTTTTTTTTTTAATATAGCAGGTTAAATCCATGTGGATTTAAGCCATTGCTCATTTGGATTTTGAATTCCATGCTGCTATTCTCAATAATTCTATCAATAAAAAAGCCAGTGGCAAGAAGGGGATTCTTAGGATATGGAGTGGACACTTGTCCTGTCTGTACTTTGACCTTCCCTTTCTGTTACTTCTTCTTTCTTATTTATGTACATAGATACAGCAGGGACAGTTATAAAGTGAGCTTGCCCCCTTACTTGCAGGAGTTGACTGGAGCTAAAACACCCTAATGGGGCCAAACCATCACTTGGGAATTGTTTCTGCTGGGGAGCTGAACGACCTCTGATGACCATATTTTCTGATACTGAGGTTTGGGGGAGCAGAAAAGTTCTGTGTGAAAAATATGTAATTGGCAAAGCATCTATGAGCAGAAAACTCCCAAGAACTAGGAATCCCAGCTTCCCATCCATTAATCCCCTTTCTCCCTGTGGTACTATGAGACACACCTATCCAGTGGGTAAAGTTGTTCATTTACCAAGTCAGAATTGAGAAAACCTGTAACTTTCTGTATTGTTTTTGTAGACTAAAGTTCTCTTTTGAGGCCTCTTCCTGCTAGGTTGTAGGAACTTAATTTCTAATAATTCAGGGTTCCCCAATTCCTTTTCTCACTTACTGGAGTTTTTCTGGGTGCAAAGACTTGGAGACTTTGCTTCTTCAGTCAATATCTTCACTCCACATTGAAACATGACTAAGCAGTACCCTTCTTAAATTTAAGGATTGGTGGTGTCAATTGCCCCATATTCCCTTTGTACCAAATTCGATGTCCATCATCACTGAGTTGACCAAACCTATCATTTTTTAATCCAAAATGTGCTCTGGGGATAGCCAGCCCTATATATTTTCTAATACACTGTTTCTTAAATTCTGATGGGCATGTGAATCCCCTTTGTATCTCCTGGAAGTCTAGACTCTGATTCTGTAATTATGGGATGGAGCCAAATTCCTGCATTTCTAACAAGCTCCCAGGTGATATCATTTTGATTGTGGCCCTATTGGAGCAGTAATACTAGAACCCATGTATAAACACAAAACTTCCTTTTATTTGTTTTAGGGCTCATTATATACCTCTCTTTGGACTTCTTAATTAACATGTCTGAATTCCGCTATATAAGCCATTCAATATTTTTTAATAGATTGTAACTCTTGCATTTATTTTTGTCATTATGGACTGAAAACATCTATACCTTAAGTAATGCATTTTAAAATCTTATTTACTATGTTTTACGATGTCTCTTTTTTTAAAGATTTTATTTATTTATTTGACACAGAGCAAGTGAGAGAGAGAGAGAGAGAACAAGCATAAGCTTGTTGGGGGAAGAGCAGGCAGAGGGAGAAGCAGGCTCTCCACTGAGAAAGGAGCCTGTCCTGGGGCTGGATCTCAAGATGCTAGGATCAGACCTGAGCTGAGGGCAGATGTTTAACTGACTGAGCCACCCAGGTGTCCCTATGATGTCTTTTGGCAGACAGTAGAAGGTTTCACTTGGTCAAGATGAATAGATTCAAGTGTAGGTTCTACTGTACTTGAACTATGTCCTTGAGTCAAATTTATTTCTTGAGTCTTGTTTGGTTTTTTTTTTCCACTTACTGGAAGTGACCTCTGCCCTGCTGACTCCCATAGCCTTGTGAGATTATGAAGGGGAATAGTAGGCACATGGATGTGCTTTTTTAAAAGTTGCCATCTCATCGTTCTTAGTGATGCTCTTTGGCAGCTGTCCATTTCCAGCCATTTTTCTTGCTCCTACCATGACCCCAGAGTGTTGGAAAATACCTGAGCTACATCTTCCTTTGTGACTTCAAACAGTCACCACTGATATCTTATTTAAATGAGCTCCAGTTTGTATAGATAGCCCAATAAATAGTTTATTTATTCTGAACCCTTCCTCTGGGAATTTTCTTTTGAACTACAGCATCACATCATTTCAAAGGGAGCAAGGAAAACATCAGCTGTGGAAAGGCAGTGCATTTTTTATGTGCAGCTTACAAACCCTGCATCTGGTGTGTATAGAAACACATCTGTCCATGCAACTGTCAAAGTTGGGTTGTGCCCTTTACGTACAGAAATAGCTTTACTTACGTAGGATCCGTGAGGCACTACCTGGTATTCCCAGGGCTTGGGAAACATACCCACAAATGCTCTTTTGCAATCTCTGCCTTCTGATGATAAAGTTTCTATATTCAAGTAAAGCACATGTAGGTTCACGGATGCTTATTTCCAAGTCCGTTATCACTGCTCACATCCGATAAGCCACACTTATAAAGCCGGGCCAAGCAGATAAACAATCAAAGCAACAACAAACATGCAGACACACTCTCTTCTGCCTGCCATATCAGAGAGTAGCACAGCAAAAGCCCTTCTGATGGTTTGCTTCTGTTTTAAAGGTGCCACTTTTCTCAGCCCTGTTAGAAGGCAGGGATGAGAAAATGTCATCTGATCCAGAAACCAGAGTTACAGCTACTTTTTTTTTTTTTTTTTTTTTTATCAAGAATGAAAAAGGAGGAGTGCCTCTGGAGTGGGGGTTCAGTAACACAGAGAAGAGTCTTTTTCAGTGCTAAATGCCCTCTAGCTGCAGCGGGCAATGCCTCGGGCAAGGCAAGACAGCTATCTCTGCTGCCTCTTTGCAGGCAGCCCCCAACATCCCTCCTTCCAGATCCGGGAAGTCACAAATTCACCAGGATTCACAAAAGATTATTCAGAAGTTTTCATCAATGTCTTTAATTATGCAGTAACACCCCTGCTATTGATCTCTTATTGCTCTCAAAATATGATTTATGCAGGTAGATTCATAGATTTAGAGTTCAAACTACCCTTTGTAATAGGAGTGCCGTACATTCTTAATTTGCTCATTCATTTATTCAGAGACTATTCTTTGAGAGCCAATATTCCTGTATTTACTGATAGCAATAGCCTAGATGCTAAACATAATGAAGATAAAGAAAGCAGGATACCCGCCTAGCGGAGAAGGATTTGTATATATATATCCTGGGAGAACCCAGCCCTCCTTCCAGGGTGGTATTTTCAAGCAGAGCTGACCACTTCTTTTCTCTGGACCAGACATAAACTTGTGAGTGTTCCTTTTGAGGCCCAGCCTGTATCTAGTCTCTCATTTGGTAGACACGTGAGCTCATTCAAGCCTGTGTCCATTTCTTAAAGGTATTTTCAACCTTTAACCTACCCGATGATCCAACAGGTACTGTGAGAACCCTGCAGTGCAAAACTGTGGGAGAAATCTCAGGGATGTTTAGAAGACAAGCGTCAGGTGTGGATCAAGGCGGTCTCCACCCCAACTCCTTTGTCCATGGCACACGTTGGTTATCATTTAATGTATGCCTTTCCACTGCACTTTAGCATTGCCTTTGATCTGTTCTCAACATACTGGTCCACACTGGTCCAGTCAAATCAATTAATCAGTACTGATCCAAAAGATGAAAGGTTTGGAATGTGCTATGTCTACTCCTGCCCCTTGGATGGACCCACTGACTTGCATCTAGATGTGGGTATTCCTAATGCCCATAGATGCAAAGTCCCATAAGATCACTCAGGTCTTACTCACTTGGAGCCACCAGCAGCTGCACCTGTTGACTTTGTTTTTGGGTAAATCTAGTCTCTGTAAACTTCCTCCATAGCCTCAACTTTCAGAATCTCCTAGTCCTTTTAAACAGTGGTCTTATACTCACACCCAAGAATCTCCAGCTTTCCTCATTTACAGTATGCTACCTGGCCAAACACCACCAAATTAGTTCAATTGTTATTTATATCACAGTTGATACAGGTTGATGAGATGTGTTGGTGGGAAGGGCATCTACTCCATAGAATTATCAAGACCCAAGCCCTTCAACCAAAGAGAATTATTTTCCAGTGTCTCAGGATCATCTGCCAGATCCCCTCCACTAAGCCAATAATGAAAGAGGAGGTATGTGGGGAATCACACATTTTATTTCTTAAGGCTGAGGCTTGGAAGTAGCTGTATCTTGTCTACCATGATCTACTCATTTAACTGCAGAGGATGCTAAGAAGTCTAGTAATTAGATGAAAGTAGACAGGCCATGCTTGGTGATGAATAAACCCACATGTTCTTGACCCAAGTTCCCCATTTGCAGAAATTCTAACACAGTCAAATCAATGTAAAAACAGCTTGATTAATTTTCTAGGGAGATTGCCTCCATGGAGTATCCCAGAATCCAGGATGGTTTCATCTTGTGGATCTACTTCATGGTCTCCATGATCACTCCCCAAGGGAAAGAGAACATAAAGATATGCACCTGGTTTGAATGCCTCAAATTGAGAAGCAACACACCTCACTTTGCCCACAATTTTTGGCTATTGTCATATGACCCCACCTAACTGCACAGGAAGGAAGTCTTCCTGTGTACCCAGGAAGGAGAGGAGACCAGGCATGGTGCTCTCTAGTCATCTCTGCAACCTGTGGTCCCAGTGTGTCCATAGGAGGAGATGGAAGTAGAATGTGGTAAACACACAGCATTACCCCAACCATGAGGCATTCCTCTTTTCCTCTCAGAATGTCCTAGAAGACCTTGGGTGCTCTCTCATTCAAATATAACTTTACTAAGCATGAAATGCTGATTAGAAAGTAATTAGAATATAATTTCTTTCAGAAACGTATTATATGATTTCTCAAAAGTGGTTTAATGTTAAAGCACATCCTGGTTTCAGTTATTGGAGTTTGAAGGTATGTATGACAGAGGAATTTCTTGGTCAAAAATGAGAGAACTCCAACTTAACAGTCATAAGCCAACAAAAATCTTGTATTAGTTCACATAGTTGAAAGATGTTGGCATGATTGGATCCAGGTGCATACAGGATATTATCAAGGATGTGTGCCTTACCCTCTTCCAGGCCATCTCTGATTGGCAGGCTTCATTCTTAAAATAGGTCTTCTCAAGTTGTAGCAGAACAGCTTTCAGCAGCTCCAGGCAGCGTCCCCCTGCCCCAGGGGGAAAGAGAATATGCCTGTCCCAGTGATTATAATGAGAGTCAGGGAGAGGTGTTCATTGGATTACACTGGGCTAGTTATCTATTCATTTAACCAATTCAAGGAGATAATGGAATTGGCTAGGTTTGAAATCAGGGTTTATGTCATTCCCATTTAAGCTGCAAAATCAAGATGGGAGATGAGGAGTTTCCCGAAGGAAAACCTGATTGTTGTTACCAGAATACAGAAAAGTATCCACACAGTTTTCCACTGGGTGATATAGACAGAAGATTGCCTTGCTGCCTAATTTGGGTCTCATGGTGACTTACCCTAAAAAGTTGTTGTGGCCCAGAGTCTGATTGTTAGATTTACAGATTTAAAAATCTCATTTAGGGACACCTGGTGGCTCAGTTGGTTAAGCCACTGCCTTCAGCTCAGATCATGATCCCAGGGTCCTGGCATCGAGTCCCACATCAGGTTCCTTGCTCAGCGGGGAGCCTACTTCTCTCTCTGCCTCTGCCTGCCACTGTGCCTGCTTGTGCTCTCTCTCTATCTGATGAATAAATAAATAAATAAAATCTTTAAAAAAAATAGAAATCTCATTTATTATTGTAAGAGGGGCCATTTGGTCTCTGAGATAATGGCTTATGCCAACCCAACTCATAGGGATGGACACATAAACTAGAACTCAGGCTTCTTCATTGTTACTAAGAAATATAACTTCTCAGTTGACCCGAAAATTAGAGTTCTGCTGACCACCTCCTTATATAAAGCTTCATGGAAGATAAATTAAAACCAATAGAATAATAGTTCAACATGAAATCCTATTCAGGAGAATTCATTATATAAGGGCATTCTGTGACATATAACTATTATTCTCAATAAATGTGTTCCAGAAGTAGTATAACATGTACCTAGAAGGGTGTCATTCAAATAGGCTCACATGCATACTTCTCTCCGTACCCCCCGTATGTTCTGGGGAGCTGTTGCTAAATGTTGCCTCCGATATTCTGTTTCCTGTCATTGTATTTTCACAAAGATCCTTTCCTTGCATTGACATCTTATTTAACTGAATTGTCTTCATTTGTGTTTTGATTAGGTTAACAGGCCATTAATAATTACTATATCTTGATTTAATTAGGCAAACTATCAGAAATCTCAGCATATGTATTGATTATTACAAGTGTTTAAATAGCCACTTATCAGGACATTCTATATAATTGCCAAACTTTATAAAAAGTTAAGCTCTTTAAAGTCAGTATGATGAGCAGGGAGGGTTTCCTGGTTTTTCATATTACCAGAGTCTTTCCCTTCTTCCTGGAATTTTGTACACCATGTTGGTGAAATTTGTCAATTAAGAATTTTCTCTTTTTATATTGAAATGAGTTCAAAATGAATTTATAAAACATCATTTTCTTTGGGACCTTATTTTGATATAATTTCCAAATTATATAAAGTCAGAGGAATAGTGCAAACAATTTTCCTTTCCCCTTCACCCAGACTCATCAATTATTTATATTTTGCCTCATAAGCTCTATCTTTTTCTCTTTATAGGGAAAGTTAAAGACATTGTGTCCTTCTCCCTAGATTTTATGGTGTATGTCCTAAAAACAAAGACATTTCTTACATAGCTATAATGCAATGATCAAAATCAGGAAATTTAATATTGAAACATAGTTACTGTTATGTAATCAACATTTTTAAAAATATTTTTTATTAACATATAATGTATTATTAGCCCCTGGGGTACAGGTCTGTGAATCGCCAGGTTTACACACTTCACAGCACTCACCATAGCACAAACCTCCCCAATGTCCATCACCCAACCATTCTCTCCCTATGTAATCAACATTTTGTTTAATTTCTTTTTAATTGCTCTGATGATACTCCTTTTAAACTACTTTCTCATTGGCTCAGATTATATACACTATCATGTGTCAGATTTAGTTGTCTGTTCTTTTTGGACTTCTCTATTACTGGATAGTTGCATTGTGTTTCTTTATCATTTCTGACCTTGATATTTTCGAAGAGTATAAACCAGTTATTTTGTAGAATATTCCTTAATTTGAATTATTCTGACTTTTTCTGCATGATTAGATCAAATTATGCACCTATTATACACTTTTCTTTTGTCTTTTTTTTTTAAAGATCTTATTTATTTATTTGACAGAGAGAGAGAGAGATCACAAGTAGGCAGGGAGGCAGGCAGAGAGAGAAGGGGAAGCAGGCTCCCCGCTGAGCAGAGAGCCCAATGAGGGGCTTGATCCCTGGGCCCTGAAATCATGACCTGAGCCAAAGGCAGAGGCTTAACCCACTGAGCCACCCCGGTGCCCCCTTTCTTTTGCCTTTTTTTACTGTACCGTGTTAGGACGCCCATGAAGTTGGTCTGTCCCAAATTTGATGGAATAATTGATCATTACCTTAACATTGGTTAAGATGGTATCAAGTTTGAGATAGTACCCACCAGTTTTCTCTACTGTAAAAGTTTTCTCTGTTTGTTTTATTTTCTGTTTGTAATTAATATGTAATTTGGGGAGAGGATTTTTTGAGATTCCTATATAGCCTGTTTCTAATATTTGCTTTCTCTGAATAACTTCGGTCAAATAAACACACTTATCCTTAGCCCATTTGACCTCTGAGTGAACAGAAACCAATGGGTTAAAATAATTGCCCTAGCACCTACTATATTTAGGGTGAGAATCCAGTTTTTGCTTTCTTATTTCAAGTTCTTTATATGACATTTCCCCCACTTACTTTAATCGTACAAAATCTTGGTAAACTATTCTGTTACTTTTTTTTTTTTAAGATCTTATTTATTTATTTGACAGACAGAGATCACAAGTAGGCAGAGAGGCAGGCAGAGAGAGAGGAGGAAGCAGGCTCCCTGCTGAGCAAAGAGCCCAATGCAGGGCTCGATCCCAGGACCCTGAGATCATGACCTGAGCCTAAGGCAGAGGCTTTAACCCACTGAGCCACCCAAGCGCTCAATGATTCCATTTCTTAAACACATAGTGTCTTCTATCTGGGACAACACTGGGAGAACAGGTAAACTAGGAAAGGAAGATGAGTCTGTCATTTGTGGGCTGTGTAATCTTTGGAAAGTTGTTCACGATTTCTGAACCTGACCTACTTTCTCCATCGAATGAGTTAACATTACTCGGATTTCAGGGTTGCCTTGAGATTCAATAAGAATTTCTTTTCTCATGTGCTCCATAATATCTATCATATAGTAAGTGGTCAGTAAATGTGGATTCTTTTCCCCCTTCATCCTTTCAGGTTTTTTTTTTTTCCTTGTTTTTTTTTTTTGTTTTGTTTTGTTTTGTTTTTTTCAAATGAGCCTAACACATGCAAGGCCCTATCTGTACATTAGGGGTATAGCCATGAGAAAACCCAGTTTTTGCTGAAATGGAAGGAGAGAGAATATTCATTGACAAAATGGTGTTGTGAGCCTTGTAGGTGTCTGAGAGAAGACAGTCCTAGGCACAGAACGACCATGCACTGGGGCCTGAATGGTCATGTTATTGAGATGTTTGAAGAAGAATAAGGAAGTCAGTGTGTCTGGTGCAGAGTAAATGGGCTGAGAATGGGAAGGATGAGTTCAAAGAAATGGTCAGAGGCAGGGTTATGTAGACCCATGCCAGAGCTGGAGACTTATCCTTGGGGGAGATAACATGCACTGTGGAGTTTGAGGCAGAGAAGTGATTTGTTCTTTCTTCTCTTTTAAATGAATCACCCTCAGGTGTCGAATTGCATTCCCAAAGAGAAATGTCAAGTCCTAGTCCCCAGTATTTGGAAATAGGGTCTCTGCAGATGTCATCAAGTTAAGGGGAAGTCACTCTAGATTAGAGTGACACCCAATCCAATATGATTGATGTCATTGCGAGAAAAGAGAAGTCTGAAGGTAGAGAAGAAATTCATGTGAGACCAAGACAGGTATTGGATGAATCTAGAGGCTGAGGAGGACCCAAAATCACTGGTAACTGCAAGGTTGTTAGAGCCCTCAGAGGCACCAGGGGCCTTCCAACACTTTAATTTTGGTGTTCAAGCCTCCGAGACTGTGAGAGAGTAAGTTTCTGCTGTTGTACACTACCCAGTTTGTGGTAATTTGTTATGGCAGCCCTGTGAAGTGAATATAGTTGCTTTGAATGTTCCGTGAGGACTCTAGAGGACACACATGGAAGTAGGAGGCTAACCCATTGTCAGCACGAAAGACAAAGTCCGCAGAGATGGGGATGCAGGACATGGTCAGATTCTGATCATACTTCCGAGGTAGAAACTATATCTGACATTGGATTGGGTGGCCCAAACCAGGAACACTTTTCACAGTGAAAGAAGTTGTTATTAATAAGTACACAAGGATGGGGTGCCTGGGTGGCTCAGTGGGTTAAAGCCTCTGCCTTCGGCTCAGGTCATGATCCCAGGGTTCTAGGATCAAGCCCCAGATTGGGCTCTCTTCTCAGCAGGGAGCCTGCTTCTCCCCTCTCTCTCTGCCTGTCTCTCTGCCTACTTGTGATCTCTGTCTGTCAAATAAATAAATAAAATCTTTAAAAAAAAAAGTACACAAGGACAATAGGCAGAACCTAGAGTATAAAGTTAGTGTCCTGATGGATTGAAAATATGAAGGAGGGAAGTCAATGGTGCTTCTTGGAGTTTGACCTAAAGTTCTGGATGAAAAGAGTTAACCATTTACGAAGTAAGGAAGAACATAAGAGGAGCAGGTGTGCAGGAAAAATCATAAATTCCATTGTGTTCTGTCAAAATTTGAGATATCTGTAAGACACACGAGGGGAGATTTGAGTGGGCATCCTGATGAAGGAAGCTGGCATCTGGAGGGACACATTTGGTGTAGATGTATAAATGGGGGTTGTCACTTGGTAATGATATTTAAAGCCACAGAGCTGCATGAGATCTAAACACCCAGAGAATGAATGAGGCCAGAGAAGGTAATGAGGAAGTCCCTTCATATTTTCCTAATAATTGTTAAATTGCCCGACAGTGGTAGGTGCTTATGCCTCTATTTGTTGGAGGATGAAAACACACAAATTGTCCTGATAAATTGAATCACATGTTTTGAAATAGTGAGATACCAGTTTCTTTAAATCAGTAATGCTCAGCGTTAGGGTGCTGAGGAATTACTCCAGATAAACACTGAACACTGGATTGCCATGCTTCAACCCCACAGATCCGGCCCCCACAGCTCAGGGAAAAGCCAGAGTCTGTCCTTTGTGACAGCCACAGTCTGAATACGTGCCGCCAGGATTCCCAGGCCCTGTGTTTAGAGACACGCCCTCAACAGATCTTTCTGGCTGAGTTTTCTCTTGTAGTATTTGCAGCCAATGTGTGCATTCCCTGCATTCAAGTTTTTGCGTATTTGGTTTTCTTAAACTGGGCCAAGCCATCTGAAGCCAGATGACAAATGTCTGTGGCAATGATGTCAGGATTTCTGAATTTGTGAATCTGTCTCGAATAGAAAAGCTGCAGTGTAACAGAGAAATCATGTCGGATCGGGTGGAAAAGAGTCAGGAGGATGAGCCCCGCACCCCCCCCACCACCGCCAGGCTGTCCGTGATCAGCCTAAGACACTCCTCGTGCTCCCTCTGTGCACCCTGAAATACAGCCCTCGTACTGCCCGGCCTGGGAACACAGGAGCCCACATCTCTCACTTGTGACTTTCTTTTTCTGCCTGTTTCTTGTGCTGCTTTGGGATATGTGGGCTCTGTGCTACCTAAGCTCTCATAATTCTAGACTGAGCCCTAATCAGAAAGGCAGCATGACTCCCCACAAGTTCTGCCTATCCCTAATTGACTTTTTGTGTTAATATAAATACCCATGAAACTATATTAGAAATGTGTTACACTAACAGCAGAATAGCTACAACTTCAATTACTTTAAAATCCTCTTAATGCTCTCAATTAGCTAATTACAGGCTGTGCGTGATTGGAGGAACGGTAGAGGTTAAAATGCCTTGTAAACAGGGTGGAGGTACCAGACAAAAATGGGGGCATTTCTGATTAGATTTTAGAATTGTGCCCTGCTCTTGCAATAGTAATTGTAGAACCAGCATTTTTTTTTTTTTAAAGGAAAGACAATTAAAAAGGAGAAAGTAAAAACAATTAAGGAAAATGTGCCTCTTCAAAAGATTTTTGTTTAAAAAACACTTAAATACATTTTTTAAGATCTTATTTATTTGAGAGAGAGCATGCAAAAGAGAGAGAGAACTCATGAGCAAGAACAAAAGAAGAGGGAAAGAGAGAAGCAGCCTCCCCTGCTGAGCAGAGAGCCCGATGCAGGGCTGGATCCCATGACCCTGAGATCATAACCTGAGCCAAAGGCAGACGTTTAACTAACTGAGCCACTCAGGTGCCCCAGAAAACACTTAAATAATTTTTCTTTAAAAATATCTAACAGTATTTCTATTTTTTTAAAAGATTTTATTTATTTATTTGACAGAGAGAGAGAGAGAGATCACAAGTAGGCAGAGAGGCAGGCAGAGAGAGGGGGAAGCAGGCTCACCACTGAGCAGAGAGCCCGATGCGGGGCTCGATCTCAGGACCCTGAGATCATGACCTGAGCCGAAGACAGAGGCTTAACCCACTGAGCCACCCAGGCACCCCAGTATTTCTGTTTTTTAAAGAGTTTATTCGTTTATTTGAGAGCCAGAGACAGAGAAAGTGTGCAAGTGTGAGTGGGGGGAGCAGAGGGAGAAAGAGAGAATCTCAAGCAGACCCTGTGCTGTGCACAGAGCCCAATGCAGGGCTTGATCCCAAGACCCTGAGATCATGACCTAAAGTGAAATCAAGAGTAGGACACTTAACCAAATGAGCGACCCAGGCACCTCCCAAAAACTTTTTGTTATATTTTAGTAAGTTTTATGCGAAACTCTGCAAACAATTATACTTAATGCTTGACCAGAGATTCTGTTAAGGTATAATTGACAAAAGTCTTATCTACTTAAGGTATACAACATGATGCTTTAATATACATATACATTGTGAAATGATTACCGCAATCAAGTTAATTAATACGTCCATCACCTCTAGTGGTTAGTATTTATTTATTTATATTTTTATGGTAAGATTACTTAAGATCTATTTTAGCAAACTTCAGGTATACAATACAGTATTATTAACTCTGATCATCATGCCGTGTCCACTGAGGAGTTTCAGGTTTGAAAATCCCCAAAGGAAGAAAACACTGCCTTGATAAGTCTCATTTTCCTTTTTTTTTTTTTTTAAGATTTATTTATTTAAGAGAGAGAGTGTGTGGGGATGAGGGGCAGAGGGAGAGGGGGAGAGTGCCTCAAGCAGACTCCACTCCAAGCACAGAGCCTGTCACATGGCTGGATCTCACAACCTGTAGATCATGACCTGAGTCGAAGCCAAGAGCTGGTCACTCTACCTACTGCACCACTGGGCACCCTACTCTCATTATACATGAAGTCATAAGTCGTAACTCATTCACTCATTCATTCATTATACAAATGAGCATCAACTGTGCTGTGAGTACTAGTCAAAAGAAGGTGATTGAAAGGCTAGGTATGGTCTCTGCCCTCATCAGATCCCATTAGAGTTACTTTCTTGGGATCATCACATTTCAAGTGTTTTAGAAAGGCAGGGGTTGGAAAAGTGGACTTTGGGATTTGTGGGGAATAATCAATATTCACTACGGCAGATCTTCTCAGACATTGGAATTTCCTACAGAACAGTGCATGTATTATCTCAGGTTCTACAGAGAATCAGAACCTATCTGTTACATGCGTAGACTGATTATTAAGAATTGGCTTCTGGGCTTAGAGAGGCTGAGAAGCCCCACAATCCATTCTCTGAAAGCTGGAGCCCAGGAAAGCCAGTGCTATAGTTCCAGTCCAAAGCTGACAATCTGAGAACCAAGGGAGCCAATGTTGTAAGTCTGAGTCTGAAGGTCTGACAACCCAGAGCGCTAATGCCCAAGGACAGGAGAAGATAGATGTCCCAATTCAAATGGAGAGCAAATTTGCCTCTCCCCTACCTTTTTGCTCTATTCAGGCCCTCAGTAGACTGCATGAGGCCCACCATGTTGGTCAATGTCTTGTCTTTATTCAGTCTGCCAATTCAAATGCATGTCTCTTCCTGACACACCCTCACAGATACACCAGAAATAATGTTTTACCAGCTATCTGGGCAGCCCGTATATCAGTAAAGTTGACACATCAACTGACGTATCTCAAATGCCAAATAAACGTATTTTTTTTCGCATACTTACTTGCTATCCACACATCATCTTTGGTAAAGTGTCTGTTCAAGTCTGTTGCCAATTTTCTAACTGGGTTGTTTGTTTTCTTACTGCTTAGTCTAGAGAGTTCATTATGTATGTTGGACATGTGATTTGCAAATATTTTCTCCCAATCTGTGCCCTTCTTTTTTTTTTTCTTTGTCTTTTGCATAAAGCATTTAAATTATGATGAGGTCCAATTTGTTAATTTTTCCTTTTAGGGATCATGAGGTTGGTGTCTTGTCTAAGAACTCTGCTTAGTCTCTGATCATGAAGATTTTCTTCTGTTTTCCTCCAGAAGTTTGATAACTTTACCCTTTATATTTAGATCTGTAGTCTGATATTCAAGTTCATTTTTCTAGGCATGAGTTTTAGTTCTAGGTTCCTTTTTTTGTTTTACCTCTAAATGTTCAGTTGTTCAAGCACTGCTTTTTGAAAAGACTATGCTTTCTCTGTTGGATCAGTTTTGCACCTACGTCAAAAATTATACTTTATGTGGGATTATTTCTGAGCCCTCTCTTTTGTTTCATCAATCTATGCATCTAATTTCTTGCTACTACCACATTGTCTTGATTACTGTAGCTATACAGAGAGTCTTAAAAATCAGGTAGTGTGATTCTTTCCCACTCTTTTTCTTTCCAACTTTCATTCTTTTTTAAAAAAAAAATCTTTTGCAATTCTAATTCTTTTGCCTTTTCATATAAATTTTGGAATCAATTTATCTGTATCTCCAAGGAATCCTCCTGGGATTCTGACAGTAATTGTGTTAAAGCTGTAGATCAATTTGGGGGAGAATTGATATCTTTACTATGTTGAGTCTTCCATTCTATGAACACAGAATGTCTCCATCTATTTAGGTCTTCATTGATTTCTTTCATTAACATTTTGTACTTTTCATCATACAGATTCTGTACATGTTTGTTAGATTTATATCTAATATTCTTTTGTGCTTTGGGGAGTGATTACAAATGGTAACAAAAATATTTTAGTGCCAACTATTAAGTATATATATAGCTCCTTGAAATATATGAATTCGATCTTACTTTTCCTGTTTTGCAGATAAAATGCCACATAAGGACAAGTGCGTAGAATTTATTGTTCTAAGCAGACACTGCCAATATGTAGGATGGGGTCTTTTTCACTGACCTGGGATAGGGTCTAATATGTAGTAGGCATTATCAGTTTGTTAAGGGAATGAGTAAATAAACTTAAAACATTTTCATATATTTTAGTTACTTATTTTTCAATTGGAGCAAATGTGATTGTGAATCACACATAATACCCACAAAGGCATGTACATATGGTGGTGCAATTTCTCTATAGGGTGAGACATGCCCTATGAAAGGCTTATCATAATAGCCAGGAGAACAAATATGGGCTGAAAATTCTTTAAAATTTTTAAACTCTGTGAGGACTTAAAATATAGCTTTCTTGTTCACTGATGATGATTGTCTGTGTCTGGTACACTCTACAAGACAGAGCAAGAAGCTCAATGGACATTTGTTGAATAATTAAAGAGATACATAACTGAGGGAAGGAATAATTAAGATAATGAAAAATATATGACCTCTAACTGTTAAACTTGGTTTATATCATTCCAGACATTCTCTGTACCTAGAGATATGGTTTCTATTTTTCAAGTTTGGGTCATTCTATGTTCAGTATTTTTTTTTTTAAATTAAGCTGTATATGTGAGTATTTCCTAAGTTCATTAAGTTCTTTTTAAAAAAATTTTTTATTATGTTAGTCATTGTCCAGTAGATCATCAGTTTTTGGTGTAGTGTTCCCTGACTCATTGTTTTCATATAACACCCAGTGCCCCATGCAATACCTGCCCTCCTTATTACCCATCACTGGGCTCAGCCAATCCCGTATTCCTTTCTCCTCTAAGGCCCTGAGTTTGATTCCCAGAATCCATAGTCTCTCATGGTTCATCTCCCCCTCTGATTCCCCTCCCTTCATTTTTCCCATTCTTCTCCTAATGTTCTCCATGCCATTCCTTATATTCCACAAATGAGGGAAACCGTATGATAATTGTCTTTCTCTGCTTGACTTATTTCTCTTAGCATAATCTCCTCCAGTTCCATCCTTGTCGATGCAAATGGTAGGCATTCATCCTTTCTGATGGCTGAGTAATATTCCATTGTATATATGGACCACATCTTCTTTATCCACTCGTCTGGATAAAGGGCATCTTGGCTCCTTTCACAGTTTGGCTACTGTGGACATAGTTGCTATGAACATTGGGGTGCATGTGCTCCTTCTTTTCATCTGTATCTTTGGGACAAATACCCAGTAATGCAATTGCTGGGTCATAGGGTAGCTCTATTTTTAACTTTTTGAGGACCCTCTACACTGTTTTCCAAAGTGGCTGTACCAACTTGCATTCCTACCAACAGCCTAAGAGTATTCCTTTAAAAGTTATTTTAAATATGGTATTAATGGGCAGATGATATCCATTAATAAGTTATTTCTGTATCACATTCTGATATGGCTATCCTGCCATTTAAAAAACTTCTTATTGCTCAATGTACACACTCTTTTCTA
The DNA here is from genome assembly GCF_002288905.1 of Enhydra lutris kenyoni. Taxonomy (NCBI): domain Eukaryota; kingdom Metazoa; phylum Chordata; class Mammalia; order Carnivora; family Mustelidae; genus Enhydra; species Enhydra lutris. The sequence goes on along the minus strand of NW_019154090.1, from coordinate 6,928,802 downwards.
ATTTTGTCACATATGTAACACATATTGCATGGAGCACTGGGTGTTTTATGTAAACAGTGAATCTTGGAAAGCAACATCAAAAACTAATGACTCATTGTATGGTGATTATTAAAAATAATTACATAAAATACATATATATTTTGAATTTGATTATTTCCTTAGGGTACCTTAGTGGAAGAATACTTACTTTATATGCATACATAATTTGAGGCACATGATACATGTGCAAAATGTCTTTTTCTTTAGAAAAGTTTTCTTTAGCTATTCGGAGTCTTTTGTGGTTCCATACAAATTTTAGAATTGTTTATTCTAGTTCTGTGAAAAATACTGTCAGTATTAAGGGGTATACTTGTCATAGTGAGCACTAGGTGTTTTATGGAAGTGTGGAATCACTATATTGTATACTTGAAACTAATACTGTAAAAAATAAAATTATGCCTACACATGCACATAAAAAAGCAGAAACAGTTTTCTAATTAATTTTTACCCATCAGTATTAGTGGCTCTTTACACTAAACTTTAGCTAATAGTGAGGAAAAATTGTTTTTGCCTATTTGATGGTTGAAAGTGAATTATTATTGTTCTTTTCATTTTTATTTCTCTAGTACCTTGGACAGATAAACATTTTCTTAGAAGTTAACTTGCCATAAACTTGTCTTATTGCTTTTAGAGTTTGTCCCCATAATTCTACTTCCTCATGCTTTCCTCTGAGAGCAGTATTTGCAAATGGCAATGGTATGGATTCTCCTTGCCCCCTCCCTGATATGATTATATTTCACAGTAGAATACTACTGAATCTCAAGATGTAGAATATGGTTGTACATATTCTTTAGAAAAATTTCCTGAGTTGCTGTGGGGATGCACATGACATAAATACAGAAAGGTGATAGAAAGTCGGCTGAGCTCTTGGCTGGGGGAGGGGAAGAGTAAGCAGGGCAGAGGGTCTATGTGCAAAAGTGTGTTTATAATAGCAAACACTAGGGGACTGCAATAAATTTGTATATCTATCTTGGGACACCTGGGTGGCTCAGTCAGTATAGCGTCTGCCTTCAGGTCATAGCGGCTCAGGTCATGATCCCAGTGTCCTGGGTTCGAGTCCCACATGGGGCTCCCTGATCAGCAAGAAACCTGTTTCTCCCACTTCCTCCCACTCCCCCTGCTTGTGAGTGCTCTCTCTGTCTCTGTCTCTGTCTCTCTCTCTGACAAATAAATAAATAAATAAAATATTTTTTTAAAAAATTGTATCTCTGTCTTTTAGTCTGTGTCCTAAGGAGTAGGTGTAGATAACTAAATGAGATATCTTATTTTGCTTTTAAAAATATTTGGATCTAACATTTCTGGTTTAAAAATATAAATATATTGTGGTATAAGAGAGCCATCTTATTTCCCCTGGATGGATTTAGGACTGGCTTGACAATGCTCATTTTGAAAACTGAATAATGTAACTTTCTCTTATTAGTTTTAGAGTTTCTACATAAACATGAATGTCTTCACTTTTGGATCCAATCGAGGTTAAGAGATTGATACAGAAATATTAGGATATTTCCCTTAAAATGGAGGGAAATTTTAATTTAGGAAATGACAAGGTTTGCTTTCAATAAGTAAAGTTCAGAAACCTTAAAAACCAAGTAATCTTTTGGATTAAACCTACAGAAAATACCTACTTATAAAATATATAGATACAAATCCAAGTGTGCATATGATATTTCTATCTTTCATTTAATCACTTATTCATTCAGAAGTGAACTATTTCAGAACCTTAATAGCCTTGCATTGAATGCCTTCCAGAAGGCATTTATATATCCTAGAAATGGGAACAGAATTATAGCTCTGGAGATAGAAGAAAGTGAACAGAGTACTAGATCTATGTCTTGGTGAGGCTGAAGCTTTTATTTTAGGGAAGTCCTAAGTGTTTAAATGCCATGGGAGACCTGTGATAGTCGTCAATTCCTATATTATTATTCCTTCCCCAACTACTTTTCTTTCTTCTGTACATTTTCCATCTTCCCTATTCACTTACTTCAAACTCTTCTCTCTTCCTTGGGTCTCTGCATTTCTACCTTTCTTCCTCTGCAAACTTCAGTCATCCAGAATTACCTGGTGCTACTGGTGGTGTCTGGGACAATCGTAGGGCAACTTCAGGATGGGGTTTATCAACTTGACAATCGCTCCTCTTTAATACCATAAAACTCCAAATGTGAAGACATTCACAGCTGAAAATGTAACATCAAGGATAGGAAAGACAGCATTGTTTATCTGCGGTTAAAAAAAAATATGGATAGGGGCACCTGGGTGGCTCAGTGAGTTAAGCCTCTCCCTTCAGCTCAGGTCATGATCTCAGGGTCCTGGGATAGAGTCCTGCATCGGGCTCTCTGCTCAGCAGGGAGCCTGCTTCCCCCCCTCCCCCGCCTGCCTCTCTGACTACTCGTGATCTCTCTCTCTGTCATAAATAAATAAAATCTAAAAAAAGAAATGGATATATTTTGAACTGGGGGGTAAGAAGATAATCTTTGTAGGCCAGTATAGTTATTTTTTTAATTCCTGAATTTCCCCATTGCTTATATGAATATAATGTTTCCCTCTACTCAAGATCATAAGTGCTATTTAGGAGAGACAAGAGGAAGTGAGGTGATGGAGATGATGTTTATAATATTAAAGTATCTGGTAAGGAGAGAGAACCAAAATTGGGTGAATAGGTCAGAGATAGTGATAGTGGGTAAGATTTCTCAGGTAAAGAGTTCAGGTACACCTCAAAAGCCACTGATATAATGCCTGGGAAGACTATGTAAAATCTCAATCACCTAAACATCTCTTTAGTTAACTGATATTTGCTGAATGCCTCCACTGAATAAGTGAATTATAATATTATAATTCAATTAATAATTAAATTGAAATTGAAAACTGAGTAATTTTCCTATATATGAACATTTTTTTCCTATGGATACTATACTGTTTTGTTATGACCTGGCTATCTTTCCTAGAATAAAATCCCGGGACACCCCTGTGAGTAGGAGATGATATCTTCCTTGCAGAGAGAGAAAAATTCCCACTCTCAGCCTCCCAGGCAGAGAAAGTCAGGTGCTCAAAGTAGACAGTGTAACTTAAAAGGCAAGCCCCTTTTTTCCCCTGTGGTTTTGCACTTATAGGTCTGTACTTTGAAACATATTCCCAAGTGATAGCAGGAGATATCCTTAGGTGGGGGAGATTGTCAGGGAGATAGGATTCTGTGACTGTGAGCTTAAAAAAGATAAACTGTTAGAGGAAAAAAATCAATAAAATTGAAAACAGAAAATCAATGGAGAAATCAATGAAACTCAGAACAAGTTCTTTGAAAAGATCAATAAAATTAATAAGCTTCTAGTCAGACTAGCTTTGAAAAAAAGGGAGAAGACACAAATTATTAATATCATAAATGAATGAAGGGACAACAATATAACTCCCATGAACATTAAAAGGAAAATAAAGGACTGTTATTATGAACAATGTTATAAGTACCAATTTGATAACCTAGATGAAATGGACCAAGTCTTTAAAAGACACAATCTTAAAAAAAAAGAAAGCAAAAAAAAAAAGGACACATCTGCCAAAACTCACATAAGAAGATATAAATAAAAAAATAATAAAAATTAAAAAAGAAGATATATATAAATAGTCTTAATAAGCCTATGTCTATTTATTTATTTATTTATTTATTTTTAGATTTTATTTACTTATTTGACAGGCAAAGATCACAAATAGGCAGAGAGGCAGGCAGAGAGAGAGGAGGAAGCAGGCTCCCCACAGACCAGAGAGCCCGATGCAGGGCTCAATCCCAGGACCCTGGGATCATGACCTGAGCTGAAAGCAGAGGCTTTAACCCACTGAGCCACCGAGGCGCCCCACCTATGTCTATTTAAAAATTAAATCAGCTATTAATAACCTTCCAAAAAGAAAGTTCCAGATCCAGATATTTTCACTGGTGAATTCCACCAAACATCTAAGGAAGAGATTATACCAATTCTCTTTTTCAGAGGATAGAAGCAGAGGGAATACTTCATAATTCATTCTATGATGCCAGCATTACACTAATAGTAAAATGAGACAGCCATTATTAAAACAAAAACAAAAACAAAAACAAAAACAAAAAACTACAGACCAGTATCTCTCATGAACATAGACGCAAAAATTCTCAATATGTTAGCAAGTTGAATACATGGTGTATTAAAAAAGTATTCATCATGATTAGGTAGGGTTTGTTCCAGGTATGGAAGGCTAAGTCACATCAAAAATCAGTTAATTTAATCTATCTCATTAATAGAATAAAATGGAAAAACCACATAATCATATCAATAGCTGCAAAAAAAGAGCACTTGACAAAATCAAATACCCATTCAGGATAAAAACTCTTATAAACTAGGAACAAACAGAACCTTCTTCAACATGATAAAGAATATCTACAGAAAACATACAGCTGTCATCATATTCAATGGTGAGAAACTAGAAGCATTCCCACAAAGATCAGGAACAAGTAAAGTGTATTCCCTCTTAGGAGTTCTACTCAACATTGTGCTAGAAGTCTTAGCTAGTGTAATAGGAAAAGAAAAGGAAATTAAAAGTGTGCAATTGAGGAAGAGGAAAGAAAACTGTCTTTGTTCATAGGTTACACAATCATCTATTTAAAAAAATCAGAAAGAGTCAACAACAACAACTCCTGGAACTAATAAGCAATTTTATTAAGGTTGTAGGATTCAGGGGTAGTAAATGAAAGTCAATTATTTCCTATATACCAGCGAAGAACAAGTGAAATTTAAATTTAAAAGCATAATATCATGTATAGTACCACCCCCAAAAATGAAATGCTGATATAAATCCAACAAAATATATGAAAATCTATATGAGGAAAACTACAAAACCCTGGTGAAAGAAATCAAAGAATTAAATTAAATGGAGATATAATACATGTTGATGGATAAGAAGATTGAATATTGCCAAGGTGTCAGTTCTTCCCAACTTGCTCTATAGATTCAATACAATCCCAATCAAAATCTTAGGAAGTTATTTTATGGATATTACTAAATTGGTATAAAATGTATATAGAGAGGCAAAAATCTAGAATAGCCAATATAGTATTAAAGGAGAAAAACAAAGCTTAAGGTCTGATGACCCCCAATTTTAAGATTTACTATAAAGCCACAGCAATCAAGACAATGTAATATTGGTAAAAGAATGGACAAGTCAATCAATGCGACAGAATAGAGAGCTCAGAGAATCATCCACATAAATACAGGCAACTAATCTTTTTTCTTTCTTTCTTTCTTTTTTTTAATGTTATGTTAGTCACCATACAGTACGTCATTAGTTTTTGATGTAGTGCTCTGTGATTCATTGTTTGCATAAAACACCCAGTGCTCTATACAATACATGCCCTCCTTAAAACCCATCACCAGGCTAACCCATCCCCCATTCCCCTCCCCTCTGAAGCCCTCAGTTTGTTTCCCATAGTCCATAGTCTCTCATGGCTCATATCCTCCTCTGATTTCTCCCCTTCATTTTTCCCTTCCTTCTAATGTTCTCCATGCTATTCCTTATGTTCCAAATATAAGTGAAACCACATAATTGTCTTTCTCTGCTTGACTTATTTTACTTAGCATAATCTCCTCCAGTTCCATCCATGTTGATGCAAATGGGGGGTATTCATCCTTTCTGATGGCTGAGTAATATTCCATTGTATATATGGACCACATCTTCTTTATCCATTCATCTGTTGAAGGGCATCTTGTCTCCTTCCACAGTTTGACTACTGTAGGCATTGCTTCTATGAACATTGGAGTGCATGTGCTGCTTCTTTTCACTACATATGTTTCTTTGGGGTAAATACCTAGTAGTGCAGTTGCTAGGTCACAGGGTAGCTCTATTCTTAACATTTCAAGGAATCTCCATACTGTTTTCCAGAGTGGCTGTAACAGTGTGCATTCCTACCAACAGTGAGATGCCACCTTACAGCAGCTAGAATGACAAAAATTAACAAAACAGGAAACAGCAAATATTGGTGTGGATGTGGAGAAAGGGGAACCATCTTATAGTCAACTAATCTTTGTGAAGGAAGCAAAGGCAATACAATTCAGAAAAGATCGTTCTTTCAATAAATAGTGCTAGGATAACTGGACATATACATGCAAAAAATCTATAAAAAGACTTTACACTCTTCACAAAAATTAAATCAGAATTGATTACAGATCCAAATGTGAGATGCCAAACTATAAAACTCCTAGAAGATAAACATAGGAGAAAATCCTGCCTTGGGTATGGCAAGGACTTTTTAGATATACTGCTGAAGGCACAATCCATAAAATAAATAATTGAAAAGATTGACTTTATTGAAATTAAAAACTTAAATGCTGCAAAAACCAGTATCAGGGGAATAAAAAAGTTACAAACCAGGACAGAATGTTTACAAAAGATGTATCTGGCAAAGAACTATTATCCAAAATATGCAAGGAGTTCTTAAAGCGTAACAATAAAGGAAACAACCCAAGTTAAAAATGGGCCAAACCCCTTAATGATACCTCATCAAAGAATGTATAGAGATGGCAAATGAACATATGAAAAGATGCTCCACATCATATATGATTAGGGAAAAACCAATCAGCAATGAGATACAAGTACATATCTATTTTAATGGCCAAAATCAAGAACCCTGACAACATCAAATGCTGGCAAGGATATGGAACTGTAAGGAACTCGCATTCATTGCTGGGGGACTGTGAAATGGCATGGCCACTTTGGAAGGGCTGGGTGTTTTTTTACCAAACTAAACCTATCTTACCATATGATCTGCAATCAGGCTCCTTCATATTAAGCCAAAGGAGCTGAAAACTTATGTCCATCCAAAAAGTGGGTGTCTATAGCAGTTTTACTTAGAATTGCCAAAATTTGGAAGTAACCAAGCTGTCCTTCAGTAGGTGAATAAATAAGCTATAGTCTATCCAGCTAATGGAATATTACTGAATGCTAAAAAGAAATGAGCTATCAAGCCATGAAGCAACATGGAAGGAATTTTGATGTATATTACTAAGTAAAAGAAGCTAATTTGAAAAGCTTTCATATATATATATATATATATATATATACACACACACATATACACACACACACACACACACACACACACACACACACACACACATCCCTACGTGTGTGTGTATGTATACACTGTATGATTCTGACTATATAATATTCTGGAAAAGGCAAAGCTATGGAGATAGTAAAAAATCAGTGGTCATCAGGGATCAGCAGGGAGGGAAGAATGAGCAGGTTGAGCACAGAGGATTTTTAGGGCAGTGAAACTATCTGTATGATAATTTAATTGTGGATACATGTCATTATATCTTCGTCAAAACCCATAGAATGTACAACACCAAGAGTGAACCCTAATGTAAACTAAGGACTCTGAGCGAAAATGATGTGTCAATGTAGATTCATCAATTGTAACAGATATCCATTCTGGTGTGTGATGTTGACCACTGGAGAGGCTAAGCATGTGTAAAGGCAGTGGGTATATGGAAAATCTCTCTTCTTTCCTCTCAATTTTGCTATGAACTTAAAACTCTAAAAATAAAAATTGTCTTAAAATACACACATACAAAAAAAGATTAGCATTTTTTCATCATACTGGAAGCTTTCATAGTGGTTTGATGACATGGGCCAGCCTGGTTCTGAAGCTAAGGAGTTATTTATGATCCTAAATTTGAACTGAGAGTAGTGCCATCATGAATCAGCAGAGAGTGTTCTATCCACAAAGAGATGATGAAACTTCAGAAACAGGAGTGGAGGGGGGAGGGGGGAATAAGGAAGTGCTCAACTGCTCCCCTCCACAATGTCCTTGTCTTTCATTATCAATTAACTTATTTCTGACAACATCTAATTTTGAAACCTTTCTTCAATAAACCATTCATTTATCTTATACTCAACATAGATATATTAAATAAATAATATGTGCTTGGCATTAATACTTAGAACAAGTATCCATTGATCATCATTGCGTGTTAGACACAGTAGTGGCCAGGACTATTTCCCACCCTCGAGGTACATTTAGTCTTAGTATACTTATGAACACATCCGTAAATGTAAGTGAATGTCATACTGTGTATAATATATGAGAATGATAAATAAAATGACACAGATGTTCATAGAAGAACTATGTTTTTCATAATTGTAGGTGTCCAGAAAGAATTAAAGAAAAAGAACGACTTTTAGTTGCATCTTCAAAGACAAATGAACAAGATAGGAACAGGGGACAGAGAATATTTTAGTAAAGGGAAAAGACAGTAAGTCATGCAGAAACAGGAGGGCAGCAGAGTACAGGAAAGAATATTAAATACATGAAAAAAATAGGAAAATTGAAATTGATTGGGGTCAAATTACAGAAGGATAAAGTCATGGTGACTGTGAATCTTAAGAAAACAAGGAAAAACACTACTAATGAGGACCATGATACAAGTTAAAATGGTCTTAATGAGATTTCTGTTGGATCTCATAAGGCTGAAAAGGATAAGTGAAGATAATCATATTAGATATACAGTGAACCTAGAGAAAGCATTAGCACAAAAGATCATTTCTGAGTTTGAGACTATTAAGTATAAGAAAGATAATCCCCACTTACGAAGAAATGGCAGAAAAATAGGTACAATTGGACCAAGATAGGAATATTTATTTCCATACTTACATTTTCCATTAACAGTTCTTGAAAGGTGATGTGTAAAGAAATGAAAAGAATCTGATTGAAACAGAAAATTGGCTATGGAGCAGCCATGCAAAGGGAAGAATGGGTTTTATTGTAAATAGTGTAATTTCAAAATTTTAAGGAGCCTATATGCATCTTACATTGCTTCCTCTACCCACCTCATCATTAAGATATCTTTTCATTAAAAAAAGAAGAAGAAGAAGAAGAAATAGTTTGGGAGAGTAATTGAGTTAATATCAAAGGGAAATGCTTTAAGTTGCTAAGGAAAGCAGTCTAGAACACCAACTTATTGTTACTAATGATCTCAATAATAATGACAAAGAACCACGGCTGGTAGGGAGTCTGCACCTTGTTTTTGAAAGGGAGGAGGAAAGAAAGAGCCATTGTGTTAGCATTGTCTATGGCACTATAGGGTGTGGAGCCAGAGGCAGTAGGGAAGCAATTTTTCCCAATGGCTGAAATCCACTCCTTGGATCTTTAGATATAGAGAATCATCAGATAACGTTAATTTAAAAAGTTATGGGAGGAACCCAAGTGCCCACTGAATGTAGAAGTCTCAGCACTGTGCTGGGACACAAGTGTCGGTATTAGACACTGCTGTTAGGATAATGGGTCTTCTTTGGCTCTCACCTATGTCACACATCTGTTGGCTGTTTGCAGGATTAGAGCAAGAGACCTGGCAGATTTCTTTCCTATTCAAAGGATGAGCAGTTTGCCATTCCTCATTTAGGATTTAATGTGCATTTTAAGGAAATTGCTCCAGTAGAAAATGATGAGGAAGGGGAGTGAGGGCATCTCCCGGAGATCACAAATTATTTAGAGCAAGCGGCAAGAAGAGCTGGTAAAGATGTTCAGTGTGAAGGCGGGCAAGTAACCCATGTTTGAAGAATTCTGTGGTGAACCTTGCTTCATATCAGGGTTAGAAAAATAAATATAGACTCAGCTTTTTCTGAGAACAAGTTTATTTTCTTAATATAACTGAAGTCTTGGGCAAAGATGCTTGATTAGTACTATTTCCTTTTTATCACCTCCCCTTCATTCCGTTTGTATCATGAACTAGACAAAGCTCAGACACAGGTCCTGGAGAATGTTGTTTTCAGATCTGGTCGAATTCTGATTTCCTGCTAATATCTAACTTGATCAGCCTCTCTAAGTGCTTATTTCTGTGTTCCTCTCTGCTCATTAGACTGTGTACTCACTGACAGCAGGGATGTATTCATCTCAGTATTCATGAGCAGGAGCACGGAACATGGAGCATCCAAAATGGAGAAGATAGAGGCAAATATTGAAAGAAAGAATAGCAAGAGAGATTGAGGACGGTACTTTATGTCTATGCTCAGGTCCACTATGTCCAGCCACCGGGGCTGACAACCTAAGTGATAGGAATTCTTGGGAACTCAAGAGAAAATCTCACGTCTCTCAGAGAAGCCACACTGTAGCCATCAATTGAGTATGGATGGGTGTGTTACCAGGGGCAAGAGGCTTCCCATCAGCACCATGAAGTTGTCAGAGGATTATAAATGTTACTCAACTGATTGGTGTTGCTCTCATGGCCAGCATCAACCAAAAAACCATGATGACTCTTGAGTTTATGAACTTCTAATAAGACATAAGGCTGTTTCAGGACAGGGCATCTCCATCATCTGCCATTAGAGAAAATTAAGGATCTGGCCCACAGATTTCTAAGAGATATTCTTTACGCTGATTCATCATCCACCAAAGCTGAAAGCAGGATACATACTGATGAAGAGTGGTAGGGCCATGACCCAGCCTGATCCATAGCTGTTGACTGGCATTCTAGTACCAGGACCTTGACATTTTTCTTCAGTCTCTATAGAGAGCCTATAAACAAGCAGAGTAATGGTTGTAACTCTCCAGAGATAAGTATCATGAAGTCTTTCTTTTATGGAAAATTCTTGGCAAAAGTTTTGACTTGGCAGTGCTTTGTGGTAAGATGTGATTTCTCCTGTATTTGCTTTACCTCAAGGTAGCTGTTCTGGAGGGCTCTTCCCTCTATAGTGGTGATGGCTGAGGTGGAAGCATCTGGAGCCCCACTACTGCTGCAAATGCAAACTTTCATCTCACACAGGAGAGTCTCATGCTCCTCAGCCCCACCAAACCCTGAGATAACCCCAGGTGAGGAAGAAGACTCTTTATCTCTGCCCTAGCCTATGGGGCCATGGACTTCCTTTCCGCCTTTCAATTTCTTTTTGTCTGATATTCTACTCCCTTAAATATGCAACATACATGTCTTGAGTATTTACTAAATACTATGACCATTATCTCCCACCTCTCCTGAAGCAAGAATAACTTCTTTGTCTCCCTGATATTCTACACATAAAAGTATATCTTCTTGGGGCACCTGGGTGGCTCAGTGGGTTAAAGCCTCTGCCTTCGGCTCAGGTCATGATCCCAGGGTCCTGGGATTGAGCCCCGCATGGGCTCTCTGCTCAGCAGGGAGCCTGCTTCCCTCTCTCTCTCTCTCTCTCTCTCTCTGCCTTTCTGCCTACTTGTGATCTCTGTCTGTCAAATAAACAAATAAAATCTTTAAAAAAAAAAAAAGTATATCTTCTTCACCATTCTTCATCTAGCCTGAAGATTAGGTTCCATTTTGTGGGAAAAGAGGAAAAGAAAACAAAGAAAAAAGAAAAGAATATATGAACAAATAAGTCATCAGCTCTTTTCCACTCTTCTTATGATCTTTCATAGACTGGATAATCATTTATTTATCATCCATCCACCTGTATTTTTAAGAAAAAATTTTATTGAGTGTATACTATGAATACACACTGCCCAAAGTGATGGGGTTACAGAAAAGAACCTTACTTGCATGACCTAACATTTGGATGAGAGAAAGAGACAACAATTAATGTAAACAATAAACAGCTGGTCAGGGCTATTTTTTCTGCCTCCTAGGAAAGGAATTCTCCCCCATTTTAATTCTAAAAATGTAGCCGTGCTTATACCCTATGATCTTTTACTTGATTTATTCTAATGAATACCTTTTTTTTTTTTCCTAAGCAAAAGCCCGAACTAGAATTAAGTAAATAAATAGTCTTGCATCACTTGCATTTAGTTTTAGCTAAGTGACTAAGTTCTGATGGTCAGGGTATCCATCAAAATGATCAGTCATTCCTTTAAAGGGAAAAAGTATTCCCTTCTTGTGTTCTGGAATGTGGACATAGTGGTGCATCATTTTGGATTATGGGCATGAGAGTAAAACCCTAAGATTGAAGGAGTGTGATTCCCTGACAGGGAGATCATATCAACTTGTGATTGCTTTCTCCTGGACAATTACATGTGGGAGAAATAGTTTCTTATTTAAGCCACTGGTATTTTGAATTTCCAATATGCAGTTGAACATACCCTAACTAACATATATTCTTGTCCTGCATGACTACTTCGTGACACTCTTTTCAATGTTCATGAAATCACGAACACTTTGAGGTGGAGAAGATCTTACAAATCACTAGTTCATGGTTTTCAGCGGATGGACACAGAGGTATATTTGGAAGCATTGTCTCCAAAGTTGATTACGTAGAATCCATTTTCTCTCAATCTCTGTTTCCATCTACATTTTGATTTATTTAATTTCTTGCCACTTCTACATGCATAAGTTAGCCATCTGCTTATGCCTCTCCTCTCCTTCTCATCACTAAGTTGTATATGTCTGAAATAATCCTGATCACCAAAGTCACCCCTAAACATACTGAAGAACATAATAGAAATGCCAACTAGGGAAAGAGTAAATTTGCAATATGCAAGTTTGCTAAATCTAAAAGCTTGGAAATCTAGAATTTATCTTTGATTCTTCTCTCACACATTCAACATCAGATCCATCAACAAGTCCTTTTAGATATACCCTTACATATATTCTGAATCCACCATCTTTTGTTCATCTACACCACCACCATTCTTGTTTAAGCCACCATGATCTCCACTGTGGACAACTACAGTTGTGTCCGCAGCCTGCTGTCCTCCTCTGTCCCTCTACAGTCCTCTCCCACACAGTTGTAAAAATAATCATATGGTAATCTAAATTTGATTGTGCAACTTTGCTGCATAACATTCATCATTGGTTTTTCATTTCCTTACACTCGTTACATAACTCAAGCCTTTTGCGATGACCATAAAGCCTGCAAGATCTTGCTCCGCCCTGGCTCTCACCCTCATTCCATACCATTTTTATTTGTTTTGTTTTGTTTTTATTATAAAATAAGTAGAAAAGTTGAGGAATAATACAGAAGAACATCCACCACATACTATTTATTCTTTGGGTCAGTCTGTTCAAACCATACTGGGCACTTAACCTCTTTCGTGAATTTTTTGTATTCCTAACCATCTTACAGGCTTTGAATTTGTTATGATTTTCTTTGATTTTAAATATTTCCCTTATTCTTATGTGGCTATCTCCATACCTCTCAGACCTTAGCTCTTCTAAGAGACAACTTCATTGACATCGATCTAAAGTACTTTCTCAACGCTAGTCACTATCATGAATCCTGATTTATTTTCTTCCTGGTGATTACAATGGTAACTTTCATGTTGTCTGCCTTTGCTGACTAGAATATAATATCCCAGGAGGTGAGGTTATGCCCATCTCATTTCTATCTATAATCTTCAGTATCTAGAAGAGAGACCTCACCAGAGAGTGGGTGCTCAATAAGTATGTGTTGGATATTTAAAATAAAATAATTAATAAAAGAACAGGAACCTGAGATAGATGGGCACTCCCCTATCCTTAACCCTGAGAGAATTTCTTCTGTGTCACTGGTTGACTAATAAAAAACAACAAACAATAAAACCAATCAAACAGAAGTGGAGCAAAACAAAAAGCAATTGAAAGTGTTCTTGCTAACTACTACAGATAAACACACCCCTAAAAAAAAAAAATCAACAAATAAACACCAAAGATCAATAGTCATTGATTTTATCTAACTTAATTACTGTTTGCTTTTTCTGTTGCAAGACCCAAGCATTTCCCGGACTGGGGCCATCTTCAACTCTTTCCACCACCACTAGCTTTTCTCAGATGACCCATTTAGTTGTTTCTCCCAACCAGAGTAACGCTCTCCCCAGAATTCTACCACCACAAACTTCTAGTAGACTTATCTGTGACACACAGAACAAGGACTATGGCTATATATCTCCCAACATTGAGATTAACCATGATCTCACAAGGGGCCCCGGTATTGCAAGATGGTATCTTTGTTCCTTTTCAAAGATGTGAATGCAGTCTCAGGCACACAACAGAAGTAGTGCCAATAAAGTCTCTTCTTGTCAGCCTCACAAACAGCCTCATTACTTGGTAACGGCAAACATGGTTTGAAGTGGCTGCTCCTGCCAAGCTGAAGTCTACGGATTCTGAGGTCGAGTGATTGAAAATTCCAGATTACAGGCAGAAGGGGATGAAGAGTTGTTTATAGCCCTTGCTCATCTGCTAAAAGCCTCTGGCCAGAAACAGTTCTCTGTTTGAAGGAAAGTAAATATCTTCCACAGCTGAAAATAAATGTGTTTTGAGGAAAATCTAGGCAGGACTTGTGGCAGGGAGCATGGCTTGCAGGCTTGGGGAAGGCATGGGGAGTGTTAACTAGTGGTTGTTCCTCAAACCAGGGAGGTCCTCCGCTGAGATCAGCCAAGGCCGGGAGCACTAAGATTTAGCTTTTCTCTCAATGTGAGATGGGGTTAGTTCTGTCATTGGAGAAACAAATCTCTCTTGGTTGAGTTTGCCTATAATTGGCAATTGTATCATATTTGATGTAGGGTTCTCTTTTCCCTGACTTTTTGAAAAGCTGGACCACACACCGTTGGAACTGGTAGTTGCCAGGATTCTGGTCCAATATCCCGGGACCTAATGCCTTTAGCAGGGTTACTGCAATCTCTGTCTTAGATTGTCTTCAATACTGGACTGTTCTTCAACTATAGCTTCAAGTAAGAATTAAAAATAGGGGGCGCCTGGGTGGCTCAGTGGGTTGAAGCCTCTGCCTTCGGCTCAGGTCATGATCCCAGGGTTCTGGGATCGAGCCCCGCGTCGGGCTCTCTGCTCAGCAGGGAGCCTGCTTCCCCCCCACCCCTCTGCCTGCCTCTCTGCCTACTTGTGATCTCTGTCTGTCAAATAAATAAATAAAATCTTTAAAAAAAAGAATTAAAAATAGGAATAAATTTCCATTATTCCCTGTATCTCTCAACATTGATATATACACACATATTCATTCAATTATTAAAAATTATGAATTGAACTCTTTCTGTGCACCAGATACATCTTAGGTCTTGGTTAGGCAAACTGTCTAGAGCAATTCAGTGGCCTGGTCCCTGCCATCAGCTGCCTCAAATTTCCACTGGGAAACACACATAAGCCAATAATGATGAAGTAATGTGATGAATCCAATAAGACAGATAGATATCAAGGATTGGAAAACTCAGAAGTTGGAGGGATTTATGGCCTTCAGTTTGGGAGAGGACTTCTTAATGCTGGAAACTACAGAAGTTGAAGAAAATGAGATTTCCACATCTAGGTTGGAGATGGAGGAATTAAACAAGGAATTTGTTTTCAAAACAAACAGAAATATCATTAGAGATTAATAGCTCTAGGTGGAGTTGTGGGCAGACCCTTTGAAGAATGTAATGAAATCTATAGACTTTCTCCCTCAAGAATATAATGTCCTTAAACAAACACATGAGTTCTTTAATGAAGCTCCAAAGAGGTTATAGAAGGCTCTGCATCAGGGACAGGTTAATAATCTAGGACAACTTTAGTCTAGACCATTTACCTATAAAGAAGTGTTTCTCAAAGTAAAGGCTTGAGCCAACTGCATTAGAAACATGTGAGCTATTTGCTCAAAATGCAGATTCCTAGGACTCCATGTCAGATTTATTTTTATTTTTTATTTTTTTATTTTTTTAAGATTTTATTTATTTATTTGACAGACAGATCACAAATAGGCAGAGAGGCAGGCAGAGAGAGAGAGAGGGAGGAAGCAGGCTCCCTGCTGAGCAGAGAGCCCGATGCAGGGCTCAATCCCAGGACCCTGAGACCACGACCTGAGCCAAAGGCAGAGGCTTTAACCCACTGAGGCACCCAGGCGCCCCCAGATCTATTTTTAAAGAGTTGCTCTAGTGTGGAGTCCAGGAGTCTGCTTCTTAGCAACCATATTTGTGTGATTCTGTGAAATGAAATCTTTTTTTAAAAAAATTATTTTAATTAATTAACATATAATGTATTATTGGTTTCAGGGGTACAGGTGATTCATCAGTCTTATGTAACACCGAGTGCTCATTGCATCACATGCCCTCTTTAATGTCCATCTCCCAGTTATCCCATCCCCCTTCCCTCCTCCCCTCCAGCAGCCCTCCGTTTGTTTCCTATGATTAAGAGTCTCTTGTGGTTCGTCTCCCTCTCTGGTTTCATCTTGTTTTATTTTTTCCTCTCTTCCCCTGTGATCCTGTGTTTGTTCAATGAAATCTTAATTGCTCCTGGGAGATTCTGGTATATATACCCCACACTCCGGGGCATTTCCTGTTTATTTGGACTCACCCTTTTAAAGAAGGGCTGTTACAGGCGTATATCTGCTGAGAGGCCTAAAGGACTTCTCTCATAGAAAACTCCAGAGTTAGAATACTCTGGTTCACACCCCTCCTGTGAGTTCCATAGAGTAAAGCCAAGCTTTAGATAACAAGCTCTGTTCATACCTACTTTGTTCCCCTGGGCTTGTCTTCTCTGCCCAAGAACATTGCAAATTCTTGGACTACTAGGTCTTAGCTTCTATCTTGTATCCTTCAGACGCCAGAGCCCATGGTATATGCCTCAGAAGCACTTTTTGGTTATGGAATCAGTGTTCGTTCTTCCTCTTCCTTTAATACAGCTGACCAGCCTCATTGTCATTGCATCAGGATCCAAATGGTTTTTGTCATCGTTCGCATTTTGTTTTAGGCTGTTTTTGTGCACACCCGCATCTGTAGCATCCAGTCTATTTTATTGAAAAATGTTTTGTTGGATTTACCCTCAGCTTTGCCTCTTCCTCCCCAACCCTTCCAAAGAAAGCCCTTTGTGTTGAGCAAACAGACTCTAATCTCCACATCTTCCTCTGAGCTCCAACAGGGCTGCCAGGTGAGCATCCCGGCACCAACCTGGAACATCTGTTCGAGTGGTCCAGAGCCGCGGGTAGTGATTGTATCCGCAGTTCTGTTGTCTGATGAGCCCTCAGTCCAGCATGCTCAGGGAGGAAGCCAGGAGCACAAATGTTTGCCTTGCCGGCTGGAAGTCCTAAAAGCAGCTGCCTGCTGATTGATGATAACTTGCATAATAACACTGAGTGTTCACATGCTGCCAGGCATGAGCGAGACCCCGCGAGCTCCCCTGTGCAAGCCCTTGCCGGTTGGCCAAATCCTTATCTTCCAGCATGCAGGCAACAAAACCAGCAAGAGCCAGAAGGTGTCTGATCCAAAGATGCCCATGACAACCCCAATGGTTTTAACACATGGAGGGGATGGAGGGGATGGGGGGACTTGATGCTTTCCACTTGCAATTTTACTAAGAATACTACGTACAAGGGACTGGAAGCAGACATGACACCTTTGTACTGGAATATCAGGATAGGATACATTAGTATTTTTATGTTTTATGGATAAAATCAGCATCTGTTATTGAGCTCATAGAATTGACTTCAAGAAACATTTCTTAAAAAAAAAAATTCCTCTTTTAGTGAGACCAGATTTTAAGAAAGCTACAATACGTTTATTAACTTTCTAGAGAATTTTCTTCACTGCTGTGACAAAAATGTGATCTGTGAAATTAAGATGGCCTACCAAAGTGGTTAAAAATGGCACTATAAAATGGAAGATTAGCAATAGACAATAATTTGCATTAATATTTTTCAAGTCACTCTATTTCATCCATTTTCATTGCCACTGGTTTAGTTAAAACCCTTACCACTTCTGTTGTGATTTATTCTACTGGGTCCTAAATGGTTGCCTTGCCTGCTGTCTTACCCCACTATCTGCCCTTGACCACATGGCCGAGAGATTTCCCAAGGTCACAGGGGTCAGATGACTCCCATGAACTCTAGTTGCCTTCAGAGGGATGTGTCCCAACTCTGTTATAGACTAGAGGCTCCGTCATAACTCGCCCCTTCTCTCCAAATGCAGATAAACCTACTCAGCAAAGGGGGCTATGAGTTTGCACATGTCTGCTTCTCCATGGTCGGAGAACATGTCATTCTTTATCCCTCCATTGCTGGGGCCTGCCTTTCACATCGTGGGCCACTGCACTTACCATGTTGAGTTCTGCCGACTGTTAGTCTTCAAAGATGCTATCTGGGGCTATTTAAAAACATTGTCAAAGAAACATGAGAAACTGGTGGAGATTATTAAAGCATACCATCTTACTAGAGTCTCTGAGGTATCATCTTATAAAAAGAAAGCAGGCTGGCTAGTTTAACCAATCATTTCCCAAACATAGGGAATGTTTTTGGTTTGTTTGTTTGTTTGTTTGTTTGTTTTGAGAAGCACCTCTCAATTAACGTGTTTCATAGGTCAACAATCTGGAAAATTTACTTTACTTTTCCCCCTCCAACCAGATTCATTGAACATAATCAAATTCTGTGTACAAAGTGACCTGAGCCTGCTGCTTCAAAACAGGAGCCTTTCTTACAAATATTTTAATAAGTCAGTCCATTGAGTGTCAAAAAGCAGCTTACTTTATAATTAATAGAAAAGTACCCAATGTACACTAGATAAATGGCTTCACTTCTGGAACTTTCATAGTTCTACAAGATAATTAGTACAGGTAGGATCGACCCCCTATGACAGGCTGCTGGAGAAATGATGTGAGCTATCAAGAGGCCACTTTGTGTACTGCCACTGTGATGCCATCGTATTTCTGGTTGCTAATATTCCCGTTATCTGATTCTACAGACACCACAGGAAGGTCAGTGGGGTCTGAGGTTAGCTCCGCAGCTTGCTGGGCTACAGCAGGTATCCCCCCCAGCATACTTCACTTGATGGGGTCCCACAACAACCCAGATTAGGTCCCTGTGAATTTGTGCACAGGACTCCAACAATAGATGGGTTCTTCATCGTGTCCTCCAAATGCTCCTTCAAGGTCACCTCTATCCTGCTCACTGTTCCCCCAGCCCCGGATCCCACAGTGCATCATGTGCTTCTCCACCCCAGGCCTGGAGTGCATCTCACTAACTCACATGGAAAACTTCCTTTTAAAGCTCTTTACCTGCGGGTCCCTCTTATGTGTATATGTGTGTACACACAAACACACACACACGTACACAGACAATATATATGAATATGTAAATTCTTTTGTTTTCCTTATGGCATGCACTTAGCAAAGTGCTCCAAGACTTTCTATGTCTTTGTGCAGGTTACTGATCATTTTCAAACTAGTCAAGTTTCCTTTGGTTATATTTTACAGAGACTAAATTCAGATTACTTTAAGCAAATGGAGAAGATTTCATAGCTCAGATAATTCACCAGCACAGTGGTGATGATATTCTTAGTTATCCCTCAGTAGTTCTCAACAGAAGATGATTTTGCCCCTCCTCATCCCACTCCCTGGGAGAACTTTGACAATGTCAGATGACATCCTTGTCACAACTGCAGGAAAGTGGGTGCTTCTGGCATCTAATGCTGTGTAGATGTTAGCACAAGAGAGTCCCCTTCCCCAATGAGGAAATACTTGGTCCAAAATGTCAGTTGTGCCAGAATTTAAAAACTCTGATTATAATTAGGTCTAAACTCTCAAAGTCATTAGGAGTTCTTTGGTATTCCTCTCTCATGTCTTCTGTCAAAGCTGGATTTTATCTTTGAATATTGGGAAACATAGCTGCTGTCTACATGAGATCAACTTATATCCAGTTCTATGACCTAATAGAAGAAAAGTCTTCCTCGCCAGTTTCAGTCAGAAAAATACCAGAGAGTTCATTTGATTGGTCCAAGTTTGATCATGTGATCATTACAAAATCAATCCCTGTAGATGTTACAACGATCCCAGCATAGACCATGTACTCATCTTTGGGGTGAGGGGAGCAAAAGTGTATCAAACGCAACATTTATCATGCTTGGAATTCACTCTCTTATTTTAAAATAGAAACAATAATTTATCTCAATAAATATTGTGAGGCTTATTTTTAATGCATGTAAAAACTGTGACAGAACATTTGTAATATGGGACATGTTTAATGGTAGATATTATGATTGGCAGATATACTTTTGAAATATTTTTATTGTGATAATAACACTTAACATGAGATCTACCCTCTTAACACATTTTTAAGCACACGATAAAGTATTGTTACTATAGGCACAATGTTGTATAGCAGATCTCGAGAATTTATTCATCTTGTGTGACTGAGATTTGATGTCCTTTGAACAGCAACTCCCCATTTCACTCTTCCCTTAACTCTGGTAACCACCATCTTATTCTCTGTTTCTAAAAGCATGACTATTTTATTTTATTTTTTTATAAGATTTTATTTATTTATTTGACAAAGAGAGAGAGACAGCAAGAGAGGGAACACAAGCAGTGGGTGTGGGAGAGAGAGAAGCAGGCTTCTCGCTGAGCAGGGAACCTGAAGCTGGGCTCGATCCCAGGACTCTGGGATCATGACCTGAACCAAAAGCAGATATTAAATGACTAAGCCCCCCAGGCCCCTCTACAGCATAACTTTTTTAAAGACCTCATATAAGTAGACTCATATAGTATTTGTTTTTCTCTGTCTGGCTTATTTCACTTAGCAAAATATCTTCCAAGTTCATTCTCCTTATCATAGTTTCCTTTAAGACTGAATAATATTTTACTTGTGTATATATCACATTTTCTTCATCTGTTTATCTGCCGATGAACATTAGGTTGTGTCTGTATCTTGGCTATCCTGAATAACAGCTGCAATGACCATCAGAGTGCATAGGTTTCTTCTAGATCCTGATTTCAGGGTATTTTGGGTATATGCCCAAAACAGGATTACTGGTTCATATGCTAATTCTATTTTTTAATTTTGGGGGGCACCTCCACACAGTTTTCCACAGTGGCTACGCCAGTCTGCATTCCGAGCAATAGTGCACAGGGGTTCCGAATTCTCCACATCCTCACCAATAGGGGTTGTGTTTGATTTCGTTTTGTTTTGCTTTGAAAACTCCCATTCTAACATAAGTGAAATGACCTCTTGTTGTGGCTTTGATCAGCACTTCTCCAGTGATTAGTTACACGGAACATCTTTTCATATACCTGTTGGCCGTTTCTATTTCTCCTTTGGAGAAATATCTATTTAAACTCTTTGCCCATTTCTTAAGGGTTATTTAATTTTTTTGCTCTTGAGTTGTAGGAGTTTCCTTACATGTTTTGGATATTAATCCTTTATCTAATATATGGTTTGCAAATATCTTCTCTCATTCTGCAGGTTCCCTTTTCATTCTGTTGATTGTTTCCTTTGCTGCACAGACACTTTTCAGTTTAATCAAATCCCACTTGTCTAATTTTGCTTTTGCTGCTTGTGTTTTGGTGTCATATTGATTGGTAGATATTTAATGATTATGCCAATTAAAAGATAAGAAAACAGTATAGTCAATCTCTGCTATTAAAAAAAAAAAAACAGTATCGTATGCAGTCCCGAAATCATAAAACCCATTGCTTTTACTTCATTTTGATTTTGGTTTTCAAATATCAGCAACTGGACCTTTACATTTCCTTGCTACCAGAAGTATACCACAAGCTGATAAAATGTATCTAGTAGCTGTGGTCTCAGGAGTCCATTTAAAGTTGTGAAATATACACAGCTTGAATGTTTGGTGTCAAGGCCTCGTTTAAATCTCGGACCAATTAAGTCTAATTATTGAGTGAATAGTAACACTTCTGTTCAACAATGTGAAGGTTAAGTTAAAATTCATTTCAAATTAGATGGTAACACCTACTAACTGTCAGTCAGTCAAGTATTTATTTGAGGACTTGGTTCGAAAAAAAAATAAAGATTAAAAATACTAACTTGAAATGAGACTTTTCTTTTAATGTGAGCATTAAACTTAGATAATGCAAAAATCTTGCTTTTTTAACTCAGGACCATGGCAAACCTAAAACAGACCTTTCTGAAACTCATAAACATAGCCCAGTAAAGGTTTCAGGCATAGGCAAATTGGAGGTAACTTATGGACTTGGAATCCCAGGAACATCCCATCAGCTATTGTAGAATAACATTAAATCTCACTATTCTTGCTAGCTATATTAAAAATACATAATATTTCTCTTGTTTGACATGAGCTTTTGTGGGGAGCTACAAAACATAAACATAGATAAACACCTGGCTTCAGAGATTTGCACAGGAGAAAAAGGACCTTATAACGGCAGTCAACAAAGAAAACCATTTTATTGCGTATAAAAATTACTGAGTTCAATATACACGGGGAACAGTAGATGAGTCATATTCCAAGCTTCCATCCACTGTCCTACAGAAATACTGCACTGAGCTCAAATTTTGCTCGTTGGGGGATAGATGAAGTGAAAGGAGCCATGGAGTATATGGCCAATATTAACCATTTTCTGATGATCACTAAATAGGGAATAGGCTCAGTTTTATATTCTATTATATTTTTTAATGAAGTCATGCAACAAATTATAAAGAATAATGCAATAGTACTGAGGATTCTACCATCCCACCTCATTACCCGCAGGGATAAAATCACCTTATGTTGTCCTCTCCAATTACAACCTCTCCTTGTTCTTGCCCTTGACTCAACATAGTGTTTCCAAGATTTATTAATCTTAATATATGTAGCTTTAATTCAAACAACCTGTTACTTTTTTTTAAAGAAAGAGAGTCATTAACATCTCTGTACCAGCTGTCTGTATACCAGTCTGTGCTAAGCCATTCTATTTTTGTCTAGTTTATTATAAACTTACAATAAGCTTGAGAAATTGATCTTATCTTTCCTATTTTATTTCCTTGCACATTTGGAAAAAATGAGTTTTATAGAATATAAACAACTTGCTTAGTTCATAAGATATCACACCAAGCAACATATCAAGTTGGGAGGATATTTGGGAAGATAAATATATGCTGTTCTTTTAGTTACAAAATGGACCAAATAAATATTTCTAGTTTTCTAGGAAACAATAGAAATGATCTCACATAGGAGATATTAGGATAATATTATTTATTAGATATCTAATTAGATATCTGCTCAGGTCACGGTCTCAGGGTCCTGGGATCGAGCCCCGCATCAGGCTCTCTGCTCAGCAGGGAGCCTGCTTCCCTTCCTCTTTCTCTCTGCCTGCCTCTCTGCCTACTTGTGATCTCTGTCTGTCAAATAAATAAATAAAATCTTTTTTTTTAAGATTTTATTTATTTATTTGACAGAGACCGTGACCTGAGCCGAAGGCAGAGGCTTAACTCACTGAGCCACCAGGCGCCCCAATAAATAAAATCTTTTTAAAAATCTGCTTTATTTAATACAAAAGAACATAATATAGCAACTGCTCTCACCCCCAAATATTGCCCATTAATACATTTCGGTCATGACCTCCTGTGTTCATAATAGCCACCTTTTAACAATTCACATGTCTAAATCATGTAGGATAAAATGTTTTAAAACCAATAAATCCAATTTAAGAAATGACCACTATGAAATGACCACAGCAAAATAAATAAAAATGATTAATTCCTCAAAGCGTAAGTTTAAGAGATTGTAATACAATTTTGTTTTGGTCGTGTTGATGCTTTCTTCCTACTCTCCCTCTCTTCCTTCCAAAAAGGATGGGTGACATTTGCCATGAGATTTGGGTACATATGCCTACCAAGCCATACATTAATAAATGGTTCACTTCTGGCACCATATATGTAGCTCATAGCCACCTGCTTAATTTTCACTATGTCCTCTGTAAATTATCCATTCCCTTTCTAGGTCAAACAAAATGTATTTTCAAAACGTATGTGAAATAACCTTCCTTCATAAAAAAAAAAAAGAAAGAAAAATTTAAAACATTGATTTTTTGCATTCAGGTCAATACTCACTCTTTTTCTGAAGGAAATTTTTAAAAAGTCACAGCAATAAGGAGAAAGAGGTCTCAAGTTAGTTTTCCTGTAATGAAACTACACTTAGCCCACTACAATTTTCAAACAACACCCGCACTATGAGGGTCATCATTACCTGGGGTGCTGGATGTAAATCAAATGATGAACACTAAGATAACTGGGGTCCTCTTCTATCCCTTTGCTCAGTTACCTTCCCTAAGTTATTCTTTGGTGCCTGAAATGCTATTATTTAATATTCTTACTTTTGACCAACGAATAGGTTGTAACTGGCAGCCTCTGGACCTCAATTCTTGGCAAAAAGCAGCAAAGGGGAACAGAGTTCTTAGCAAAGTGGCTAAGCATATTAAGGCTTCTACACAGGGAGAGTAAATTATAATTGTGTTTGTTTTGACTAGAAGTATGTTACCTCAAAGGGGAGTCATGTTTCTAAACTTTGGCACTATTGCTATTGTGGACCAGATACTTTTTGTCTTGGGAGTCTGTCCTAGACCTTGGAGGACATTAGGAGCATCCCTGGCCTCTACCCACTAGTTATCAACCCTACCCTGCCTCTTGGTAAACTGTGACAGCAAAAAAACAAAAACAAAACAAAACAAAACAAAAAAACAAAAACAAACAAACACAAAACAAAACAGAAAACAAAACAAAAACCTTTCCAGACATTGCCAAATGTCTGTTGGGGGACACATCACTCCTGGAGGTCAGATCACCCTGAGAATCACTGACATAGTCTTGACAAGGAGCATGGACTGGAAATGCTTCCTCACTCGAACAATAGTGTCTGCTATATAGTAAGAAATCAGTAAATATTTGTGAAATGAATGAATTATTGAAACATCCAACACAAATGATGCTCCATTCATAAATGAGAATATTATCCAGCTGTTTCAAAGTGAGAGTTTCAATATGTTTATTAATGTGGTTGGGTGCTCATGAAATATTAAGTGAAAAAAGCCAGTTACAAGGTTTGCCTAATTTATTCCCATTCTCTGGTATGAAAAAATAGATATCTTGAAGTATATGCAAAAATCGTGGCTATACAAGATGACAGGATCGCAGACTATTTTCATTTTCTTCTTATGCTTAATTATACTTCATTATGTGCAATATTTTTATAATACAAAGTTTTGTTGTTGGTGTACAGATGACATAGTAAAGAGCAGAGTAGGCCAAACACACCACAGAAAATTCCTTTCTAATTCTAAATTCTGCATAACGAGATTTCTAAAAACTTAAACACACTAGGTGTCTGACCTAAGGAGAATAAACTGTTCTCTAAGAACGTTGCTCTGGATAGTGCCTGTTTCTAAAAATCACTATCTGTGTGCCCTGTACTGTCCTGGGTACCATGGAGACCCAGGGAAAAGTTCAGAATCTAATTGGGGAAATAAGACCTAGACACACGATACCATCAAAACAAAATGAAACAATATATAATGAGATGTTAAACTGTGTGCTGTGAACACTGCTTCAGGACTTCGTGGAGAAGAGGTCTCCAAGAATTAGTACACTGGAGAAGATGGGACTTCAGTTGAGTTACCAAGGATAAGTAGACTCGGATAAAAAGAGGAGGGGAAAGAGGATGCCAGTGTGGGGAGAAGAGGCAAATACTTTGAGTAAGAGCACAAAGAGAAAAAGCGAGTGCAGGTAGAAGGCATCAAAGATGCTGATCCCATGGAGATGAGAGGTGTAAAGACCACCTACCAACAGGGCTGCAACTGGTATCTTGGGTTTGACAATGCTCTGTTGAGGAGAAATGTTCCAAACATTATCAGAGCTTTGTGTACCTTTGGCCCCTATCACCAGTGGCAGAAGCATCCATTCTCAGCAAAGGTAATTGAACACAGGCCATAGACACATTGAGACATTGGGCCCCAGCAATTTTTACCCATTTGTTCTGTTTCTCCATGACCCCCCAAAACACCCAGCCATTATAACCAGGAACTACATACATCTTCTCAAGTGCTCCCTAGAGGGGGTTATTGCTCCCGCTGAGAACTGCCACAGGTCTATGATCTGTCTTCGGATGTTTTGGGCTCTGTGTTCCCTCCACTTCCTACAATTTCATGCGCTTTCTACAAAAGTTGTGAGCCTCACTGTGGGAGAGCAGACTCTTCAGTCAAATACACAGGATTGGGATTTAGACTGCCCCACCTGCTGACTTTGTAATTTTAAGCAAATTACTCTACTCCATTCTCTGTTTTCTCCTATGTAAGATAGGGCTAGTAGGAATGAGTATGTTATGGGTTGCACTATGTTCCCCAAAAAGAATGTGTTGAAGTCCTAATCCTTGGAAGAAGTGACCTCTGAGTGGAGACCTGGTGAGGAGAAACCAACAATGCTAATATCAGGAAGCCATTTGTAGTGGGCAGAGAAACAGCTAGTATCAGGGGGGAAGAGCTTGGGACTTCGGAGGATGAATAGAAGTCCCCAGTGACTTAGACCAGGGAGCACATGGTAGGCTAGCATGCAGCTAATTCAGAGTTAGTGAGGAGTCAGATTATGGAATACCTAGGGTGGGGTGGGTCACACTTGACATTGGTTTGAAATAATTCTTCATGCAATGAAAGGCATTTGGATGATTTTCAGGTAAAGAAAAGGAAAATAAGAGAGCTTAAGGAGAGGGGGTAGAAATCAAGATTCCAAGGAAAGGACTCCTTTCTAGGGAGATTTAACCTTACACATTGTCATAATTTTTCAAACAATTCAGTTGCCTGCATGGATCTAACATACATCATCAGTGGAGTTTGTAAACCACAGTGGTTAAGAGCAAAGGATCTGGAATCCAAGGACCAGGTAGTAACCTCAGCCCTATCATGTCATGGAGCGTGGCCTTGGGCAAGTTACATTTAGGCTTCAGTCTCCCAGTCTCTAAAATAAGAAATGCCTAAGATATGCCATTATCTCCTAGCCTCAAACCTAACAAACACATTAAATGTTAGTGTTTTTTATAAACTCCCACCGTCATCCTCAACCTATACAATCTATCATGGCAAAGATCTTTGCACATGGTACTTGCAAATCTAGGTTCTTTGGAGGATGATAGGAACCATATTTAATGTTCATCACTGTTTTGTTTTGTTTTGTTTTGTTTTGTTTTTCCAGTGCTGGGCCAAGTGTTTTGCACATAGTAGACCATTAATAAATACTTATTAAATTAATTTTTTAAAAAAGCAGATGCACAGTATGTAATTGATGAGTTACTCAGCTGAACCATTTACCTGCTGATTTCCAATGATCTGTAGCCCAGATATGATGTGTTCTGTCACATTTATTCTCAATAGATGACAATCTCTTAAAGGCTCTTTGAATTAAACCATTATTTTTTGCATCAAATTTGAACATTCTGTGGATGAGAAGACTTGGTGAAAGGGAGGCTGTAGCTTGTTGTGTGTAGATATTGTATCTATTTGAGTGAGGTGATATATTTTTGGTAGAATGCATTTCTATAGAGCCATGGCTGAGTTGTGTAAAGTATCCATGCATATTTCATGTTATCTACAAGCCAAGGCCTAGAAATGAAAAATGAAGGTTGTACTGTCAAACTCAGAATTTGGGCAGACATTTTGATACAAAATCTGTCTACAAGGAGAATTAATGTACCCAGAGTGAGGTAGACATAGCAGCAGTTCAAAGGTATCTTTGGAAAGAAAGTCCATATCTCAACAATGTCTTACACATAGTAGGTATCCATTAAAAGAAACTTGGTGATGCAGATAATAATAGTATTATCTAGTGTTGAAACAAGTATGTTCTGGGAATAAGATAATTCAAATTCAGACTATTCCTTTTCCTTATCCTATGTTTCCTTGATACGTGACTTATGCTGAATGAAATCTCGGGGTTCACATACATCTCCACAAAGACTTCCCTTGTGGGGCTGCTGTTTCTGTTGCATGAGAGAATGTGTACAACACATAGTAAGTATGCCACCATGCATTATTTGTTGATTCCACCATTGTTGTCACTGTTATTTTTTTTTTAAGATTCACTTATTTTAGAGACAGTAAGGGAGAGGGGCAGAGAGAAATGAGAGAGAGAAAATTCTCATGCAGACTCTCTGCTGAGCATGGAGCCCTGTACAGGGCTGGATCCCAGGACCCTGAGATCGTGACCTGAGCCAAAATCAAGAGTTGGATACTCAACCGACTGAGCCATCCAGGTGCCCCAATCATTGTTATTTTTATTATTAAATGTTCACCAATTAAATCATAAACATATTCTGCACAGACGATTGGGTAACAGATTTCCAACTCAACCATAACAGAATAATGAGTGACTTATCTCCCCTTCCCCACCAAATAGAACCATACAACGGGATAAAATATTTGAGGCCTTCAGATCAATTCAACCATTCACAGAAAAAGGAAAAATCATATAATCATCACAACTGATGAAGAAAAGCATGGAACAAAATCAGAGACTTTCTTAATCTGTAAAATCTGATGGGAATCTATGAAAAGCACACAGCTATCGTTATATGTGAAAGATACCTCTTGAAGATCTGTCATGAAAGACAAAAGTTTTCCTTAAGATCAGGAATACCTGATTTTATTCAACATGGTACCAGAAGCACCAGCAACTGTGATAACACAAAAATCAGTAAGCATACATATGATACATGAAAAACATTAATAAAAGAAAAGCTATAAGCATTAAAATAAATAAGTAAAAGTATCTTTTAAAAAGGATTTTATTTATTTGAGGGAGAGAGAGAGAGAGGGCATGCAAAAGTGAGGGGACAGGCAGAGGGAGAAGCAGACTTCCCTCTGAGTGTGAGGCCAGAGGCAGGGCTTGATCCCAGGACTCCGAGATCATGACCTGAACTAAAGTCAGACACTTAACTGATTGAGCCACCCAGGTGCCCAAAAGTATTTTTATTTACAGAGTATATAATTGTTTATGTAGATTTTTCTAAGACTACTAAATCTAATAAGGGGATTCAACAAGATTGCAAGAGCCAATGTCAATATATGGAAAGAAATTGTATTTCTATATTCTTGCCCCAAATTGGAATTTATTCTTTAAATACCAGTTTTTTAAATATCATATTTTAAAAAATATGGTAGTTTTTAAATACCATAAGATTGTTAGTGATAAATTTTATGAAAGATGTGTAAGACTGCCCTACTGAAATCACACAGTATTACTGAGAATAAAATTAAGAGAATCTAAGTAAATAGAACTATGTTTTATAAGTCTGTATTTTTAACTGTCAAATTTATAGAATCAATGCAATCCTAGTCATAATTTCAGTGACTATTTTTGTGGTTGTTAATTTGACAGATTCTATAGATTTATGTAGAAATGCAGAAGATTTAGACCTTAACTAAGGCAAAAGCAATATTAAAAAAAAAAAAAATAGCAGGGGCACCTGGGCTGCTCAGTTGGTTAAGCATCTGACTTTGGCTCTGGTCATGATCTCAGGGTCCTGGGATGGAGCCCCTCTTTATCCTTCAGCCCCTGTTTGGAGTCCCTGCATGGGGCTCTATACTCAGCAGGGAGTCTGAGGGTCTACTTGTCTTTGAGCCCTTCCATCACTCATGCTTGCAGGGGTGGGGAGTTGGGGGAGGAGACGCTTGTGTGTGCACTCTCTCTCTCTCTCTCAAACAAATGAAATCTTTAAAAAAATAATAACAAAGACTTTCCCATACCTGATTTTAAGACTTACCATAATTCTACACTGATCAAGCTAGTGTGGCATTGGCACAAAAATAAATGACATGAAATACAGAATCCAGAAGTGGACGCACGTGTGTATAATCAATCAATTATTTTTGCAGTTACCAAAACATTTCAATGGGGAAAAGGAAGTCTATTCAGCAATGATGCTGGAACAATTGGAGATACATATGAAACAAAAGATGAATCTTGATGCCTTCTTCACTCCCAGCAAAAATTTAAATCAAGATAAACTTAGACCTAACTATAGGAGCTAAACGGTAACATTTTTAAAATAAAGCATAAGAAAATATCTTTTTTTTTAATTTTATTTATTTATTTGACAGAGAGAGATATCACAAGTAGGCAGAGAGACAGGCAAAGAGAGAGGAAGGGAAGCAGACTCTTTGCTGAACAGAGAGCCTGATGTGGGGCTCGATCCCAGGACCCTGAGATCATGACCTGAGCCGAAGGCAGAGGCTTAACCCACTGAGCCACCCAGGTGCCCCATAAGAAAATATCTTTATGACCTTAGGTTGCGCAAAGATTTCTTAGGACACAGAAACACTAAGCATACAAGCAAAAATGTGATAAATTTGACTGTTGTTCATTAGACATTATTAAGGAAAATTAACATGCATTCCATGAGTAGAATTTTTTAAAAGTGGTATATCCATTCAATGGATACCTCTTAGCAATAAAAGGGGCAGAGTAATATATGTTACAACATGGGTATATCCCCCCAAATTAAGTGTTGAATGAAAAATGCCAGATCAAAGTGAATTTATACTAGATAATTCCAGTATATAAAGTGTTAGAATAGTTGAAAAATTAGTCCAATAATATAAAAAAATTACAACAAGGGCTGCTTTTGAATTAGTGGTCAGGAATGGGCTGGAAAAGCACAAGGGAATTCCCTTGAGCACAAAAATGTTCTGAACACAAAAATATTCTGTATCTCTAAAGAGATATGCATTACAATGTATATGCATTTGTGAAATCTTTCTGAACTTACGGTGTGTTAGTTATTGTGAGAAATACATATTTGGTCTTTGTATGGGTTCTGGCACAGAGCTCCTAAAACACTGGGGAGTGTCCAGAGCGGTGAGAGCAATAAAGGTGTCTCTTGTTATGTTAATGATGGCTTTGGACTGTAGTAGAGAACAGAAGCTGGTTGCCAGGGGAACTAATTCTGTGACTAGAGGGTTGGAACTTTCAGTCCCACCTCCAGACCTCTGTAAATAGACGTTGATCAGCCATAAATGACCAATGAGTTAATCAATCATGCCTACTCAAGGAAGCCTCCATAAAAACTCAAAAGGACCAGGGTCAGAGGGTTTCTGTGTTGGTGAACACTTGGGAGATTTGGCGAGAGTGGCAGGCATGGAGAGGGCTTGGAAGCTCTGTGACCTTTCCCTTTACTTTGCCTTACCTATCTCTTTCATCTGGCTTTCCTGGGTTATATTCTTTTATTATAAACTGGTAACATAGTGAGTAAAATGTTTCTCTGAGTTCCATGAGCTGCTCTAGGAAAGTAATCAAACCCAATGTGAAGATCATTAGAACATCTGATCTATAGCTGGCTGGTCAGAAACATAAGTGGTAACCTGGACTTGAAACTAGTCTCTGAAGGGAGAGTCAGTTTTGCAAGACTGAGTCCTTAACCTGAGGGAATTTGATGCTACCTCTGGGTAGGTAGTGTTAGAATTGAATTGAATTGAGTTGAAGGACACCCAACTGGTGTTCAAATAATTGTTGGAGGTGGTGGAAAACCTCCTCACACACCATGTTGGAATTGGGTTCAGAACCTCTTACAATTACACATGAAGAATTTGTGTATTTCACCCTTGTAAATTTGCATCTGAAAATGGATAGAAAAGTACTATACTTAAGACATTATTATTTTATTCCAAATAAGATATTTTATGGACCATCCTAAAATTCAATACCATTGTCCATACACAGGATATGAGTTATGTTAACATTTTATAGTTACTCCTGGATTTCAGATGTCTTTAGAACTCATATATTCTGTTAAAAGGCCAAAGTTCACACCTGAGGTTAGTTATTATTCCCCTTGTCTTTGGTATAAAACTAGAGAGGATAAGCAATGAATTTTGGAACACTGAAAAGAGATAAAATAAAATAAAATGAAAAAAAAAAAGATTTAAAAAAAAGATTAAAAAAAAATAGCCAGCAGCCCGCTATGGGTGTTTGTTGCATTTATTCTACATTACTGTGTTCTCTGGGAAAAGCTAAATGTACATATTGCTAGAATGATGGATTTAATAGAAATGTTAATAGACCTAACACAGATTTTTAAATAAGTATTTACTCAGATATATATATATATATATATGAGAAAGTGTTCTTTCATCTAAGTGATTTTTCACAATAATGTAAGTTTACCCTTAAATGTGCCAAAATATGTTTTTTATTAACGTGTATTTAAAATAATCACAGTAAGTTCAGCTGATAATTTCAGTGCTTCCATGCCCAGTAACCTTATGGATTTACAGTATTAGCCACACCCCCAACCCTTGCCATTTTGCAAATGAGGAAACTGGCACCCTTAACCACTAGGCTGTGCAGACACGGAGTTTGTGACTTAGACTGGTTCTCAGGACCCACTTATACATCTAAGTGGCTAGTTCAAGCTGAATGAGCTCATCAAATTTAGGAGGATTTAAATATGCATAGATTGCTGTTTTCCAAGGCTTGTGGGCACACAATGAAGGGATGTGTTCTCAACTTCTTAGAAAACAGAAGTTAAGTTTATAAGACCAGTAGAGTCTGTGTTTCTACTCTCGAAGACACTCTTATCAACTGCCATATCATTATGGCGAAAACTCCTTTATGGTGCCAAAATCCTTTGTGTCACCTTCTTGAAACTGAAATAAATAAGTACATTTAATACTCAAAATTGAAACATAGAAAGATAGTATGTAGAAGCCCTAGTGTCTTCCCCCACCCCCTACTGAAACGTCTATTCCTAAGTCTAAACTCATAGAAGGTATTGTTTGCTACATGAAGATCTTAGCTACTGTGTGGCCCTTTCCCTTAAGTTGTCTTCTTACCAAAAGGAATTAGCCATTGTTTTCTCTGGATTCAACATCAAAAATGACAAAGATGATGTTTTTCTTTATAAAGTCAAGTACTTCTGAGTTGATCAGTTTCCTGCGTTCAGATTATGACCCTAAGCAACTCTTTATGGAATTCCTGAGAAGATGGACCCCTGTTTTTTATTTCCATTCCCCAAATGATGATAGGAAAATTCTTCTTTTGAAATAACAGAAAAGGCAGAATTAATAAAAAGCAAGAGCACTAATATCAATTAATTAATTAATTAGAAAGGAAAGAAAAGAAAAACAGCAATCATTAATCATTGAGCATTTCACAAACATTACCTCATTTATCCTGCATTGGGACTGAGAATAGGTACCACTTACTCAGTCCAGACAATTGTGACTCAGTGGGTGATACCATTTGCACAAAGTCACTCAGACGCTAAGAGGTGAAATTAGGATTTGAACTTATATCATTTTGACCCATGTCCTGTGCTTATATATTCTGCCATTTAAAATATTTTAACAATTGCACTTGATTCCTATTCTCTCACAAGCTTGGGAATTATTCAGTATTAACCTGTTGACCTTTTATTCTTCCTCACAGAATATTATTCTTAAACATGGAAAAGAGAACAAAATGTACACCAAGGAGCCCAAATGGTTAAATCTAGTTAACCCTAGGATTCTTTTCATCACAGCTTTGTCTTCTTAGCTTCCATTCTATGAGTCGAAATATCCTATTGATAAAATAGAAGTTGTTAATAGTGGAATTCAACATTAAACTCTAGTTTTTCGCATTTGGGTTGTTGGACATTAAGATTCCAGTATAGTCCCTACGTCTCTCTATCTGCTTTCCCTCAGTGACCTCACTCATGTGCATGGACTATGTTATTATGTACATGTTGCTTGTTTCCAAAACCCAACCCCAGCCCATTTGTCTTCCTGGTGCTCCATTCCCTGACTCCAACCATTTCTTTTGCATATAAAAACGTTATTAGTGTCTAGAATTCAACAAGTCCAGAAATGAACTCCATTGTCTCTCTGTAAAATAAATGTTACAAATTTGGTAAAGAAAGAATAAAAAGACAATAGGGAAGCAGGGAGGCAAGAGAAGGAAGGGCGGGGAAGGGGAGGGATGGGAGAGGAGAGGGAGGAAGGAAGGACCAATTTCACACTCCATGTTTCTCTTTTCGGTGAAGGGCACCATCAGCCATCATGTGGCCAACCAGATACCAGAGCACCACATCTGACTACCTCTCCTCCACGCAGACAATTAATCACAAAATTCTTTCACTTCTTCCAATGTATAAAGGTTTATCTTATCTATGGCCATTCCTTTTTTTCTGGAACATGCTTTCCATACTGTCTACCTCCTCTTCTTCTTGAAGGTCTCGGTGTAGATATTCCTTCCTCCTAGAAATAGCTCTTGCACCCCTGACCTGGGTGAGATGCCCTTCCTCAGTGATACTGTGATGCTGCCTGGTTGTCCATCTTCACGGACCATATTCTATAGAACACTGCACCTGATCAATTGCATGCCTGTTGTTACCATTAGACGTGTGAATACCGTGAGGGTGGACATCCCACCTTCCTTGTATTCTTCTGTATAATACCTGTTACAAAGTAAGTTCTTAATAAATATTGATTGAATTTGTTAAATGAATGGATTTTGTGTACTTTCAGACTGCACAAACATTCATAAACAAATATGCTCCATACCATGTCCAGTTTCTAGTGGCAAATATAAAGAAATTAAACAAATCCCTTCACACTAAAGTTGGTAAGTTGGGGGATGATGGTGGGACATCTTCTCCCGACCCCAACCACTTTCTTTTTGTTCCTGATTTCTGGACTCATCGTGAGAAACTAGCCATAGTCATAATTTTGATCAGATTTTTCTCTCATTCACACTGGTGAATCACTCTGACTGTTGATTTCCCCAAACTTAATAAAATTACTATATCTCCTAATCATTATGATGCAGATTATCACAGTCTCAATACTCAGAGATTACTGAGGAATTATAATTTGAAGAGCTATGATTTATCAGTTATATCAGTTTTACTTAAATAAACAAGAGAAACATGCATGATTCCTCTTAATTTACAATTCCAAAGAAATTTCCACAGATATGTGTGAATAACAGTCATAATCATTTAATTATGCTTCTAGTATATTAAAACCACTGTTAATGTTTGCTTGAATCATTTTCTCTTCTTGAATTGCCAGTGGTGATACAAACACAGTACCACATTATATTTGAAAGTGCAGGGAGAATTCTCCTTCAGTGGTCCCAATAGTGTTGAATTAAACTGCTAAAAAAGTATAATAAGTGCTTCTGAGTTATAGCAACAGTTTCTGAGCTAATTTTCAAGATATTAAGTTACTACAAATCCTTTTTTTTTTTTTTTTGCTGAAACAAAGGAAAATGAAAAGAATAGAATTGGCTATGAAATGTTACAAAATATGATTTGATCAAGAATAGGAAAAACTTAAAAGGCAAAAAAGATTGCCCCGCAGTCTCCACACTTTCTGGAAAGTGCTGAGGGAAGACTATAGTAATTTTTGTAAGCATATCTCCTGGTTTTCTGTCAACTGAATAGACAAATTAAAAAAAAAAAAAGATCTGGAATAACAAACCAGCTTTTCCTTTCTTCTGTATAGTCCCCAAGGCCATTTTAATCCTATACCTATTAATAGCCCCCCAAATGGGTAAGAATTTTCCAAGGAAAAGTCTTATTTCAGTTTTCTTCTCTTGATGTCTACCTCCTCCATGTCATCTGAATCCTAATCCTACAAAATTATTTTATGTCATTCCTAATAACAGCACACTGGTGATTTTGATAACCAAACTTCCTGCCTCCCTGCCTTCCTTCCTGCCTTCCTCCCACCCTCCCTCCTTCCCTCCCTTCCTCTTTTCCTTCCATCCAACCATCCACCCATCCCTCCATCCCTCCATCCATCCATCTTTGGCAAAGCCTGGTACTGTGTTACCAATTTGTTTATGACCCTTAATTTCCCCTCAATGAATCACAGTTCACACCAGGAGAGCCTAAGTGGGGTGATGTTTCTCTCCATCTGTTATTTGTCATGTTAAATTTAGATATCTCTGGCAGTGCCCAGATTTGATAATGATAGGTGAGGGCATGTTATATATGTGCTAACAAAGAGGTATTTTGAAAATCCTGTATGCAATGAATAATTTTCTTCCCACTGCAGTTGTTCTTGCCTATAGTAAACCTTAACTACAAAATGCTCAGATGGAATTACTAACAAAATAAACTTTTCAAGTGATGTCTTTTTTTTTTCCCTGATATCATTTGAAGCATGATGCCCAGTGAGATAGAATTTTAATCTCTCTCTTTCTCTTTCCCTTTCTTTTCTTTTCTCTTCTTTCTTTTTGTAAGAAATTGACACTTAAAAAGTCCTTGCTCGTTTCCATTTCTAGAGATAGTACCATCCATTTATCTATCATAGATAAACCATATCTATCTATCATCTATCCATTCATCCATCATCCATCCATCCATCCATCTATGTGTATATCCGATCTAGAGTTCTGCTTCTCTGAATCCTGACTGTTATGCCATCATCAGACACCAATAGACCAAAGAAAAAATAAATAAGTAAAAATCCTTTTTTCCCTGCCTTACAGTTTAAGGAGTAACTATATGGAGTAACTATATGGAAAGAGGATAATGATTCAGATCTCTTCCCCTTGAGTTTCTATGTTCTTAAACCATGTCAGAAGGAACAATGACTAGGACCCACTGGCAGAAGACAAAACACAAACCCCAAAAGGGTGCTAACCATAATGAACGGAGGGATTAGAGCTAGTGTCCCAGACAAAACACCAACCTTTTAAATTTTGCTATCAGGACATCTAATATACAAGTTATACTTGTTCCCTTCCTAACCCAGTTACACAGGAACCATGAATGTGGGTGGGGGAAGACCTCTATATAATCTGTTTTGTATCTAATACCAGATGGCTGCCCTTCCTCACTGGGGAACAATGACACACAGAGAGGCACTTACAGTGAAGACCAGAGTCTCATTTTCCTTCCTGTTATCACCATTAGCATGCCAAAGCTGCTGGGTCCTGGGAGTGAATCCTCAAGAAACAAAGAATAGAATTCCCCAAATCAGTGGGAAGAGGACTCAAAAGGCATTTAATCTGAGTACATATCTTCCTTGACTTAAACTGGGGTTACCTCTCCATAAACCCATCAAAACTTGAAAATACCTTAAATCGAAAATGCATTTAATATCCCTCACCTACCGATCATTGTAGCTTTACCTAGCCTACCTTCTCCATGCTCAGAACACTTTCATTAGCCTACAGTTGGGCAGAATCATCTAACAAAAACCCTATTGATATTAAAGTGATGAGTATCTCCTGTAATCTACTGAATACCATATTGAAAGGGAGACAGAATGACTGTATGGGGAGGGTGTTTACCAATGTGTTTGTTGTCGACCCTCATGACCACTTGGCTGACCGAAACCGCAGCTGCCCAACATCACGAGAGAGGATTAGACCACATATCACTAGCCTGGGGAAAGATCCAAATTCCAAATTCCAAGTACCATTTCTACTGAATGAGTATTGCTTTTGCACCATCGTAAAGTTGACAAATCATAAGTGGTACCATCATAAGTGAGAGAGCATCTGTGTGTAAGTAAACGGTGCCCCTATTGAATAACTTAAGCTCAGAAGTGATACTATGCTGTGATATAATTCATACGGAATTTGTTTTATGTTTTATTCTTCTAATTGAGTGAGCTGAGTAGTTGTACTATTTTTAAAGATTTTATTTATTTATTTGACAGACAGAGATCACAAGTAGGCAGAGAGGCAGGCAGAGAGAGAGAAAGGAGGAAGCAGGCTCCCTGCTGAGCAGAGAGCCCGATGTGGGGCTCGATCCCAGGACCCTGGGATCATGACCTGAGCCAAAGGCAGAGGCTTTAACCCACTGAGCCACCCAGGCGCCCCATTTTTAAAGTTGGAGAAAGCACAATAGACTTATGTTGAAGAGTTATGCCTTATCTCAATTTGGTTCACATGTTTCAACTTCTTGATATATTTCCGGTGCAAAGATAGGGCAGCCTGTTATCTGCAGTAGCTTTGTGTGTGTCAACATGGCCAGGCTGAACTGCGTCCTCTCTGAGTCCTCCTTCCTGGAGGTGTATGGTCTGGGAGATTCTGCTGTGAGATCCGCAGGGTGAAGTGAAGCCCCAGCACTTTTGTGGCATACTCCTGTTGTCGCCCACCTGCTAATTCTCCTTATTTGCCTGAGGCAGTGTCTGGGTCTATTAATGACCCACTTCCCCTGGTTCCCCTTTCAGTTTCTCCCACTCCTGGGTCAGGTGTGTGTTCCATTCTGTGACGAAAGGTACGGCTTCTGGAGGACACCCTGCTCATTATGATCTGAAGAAAAAAGAGTTGATGTGAGCTTCTGTCCATTCTTGTGTGTCCAGCTTGTCCTCACTGCCGCACACTGGGTATTAGTGTCCCCTGCCAACCGCAACCTCCAGTCCAGCAGATACCAGCACCAGTATCAGAAATGAAGACAACAGCCTTAGAGAGGCTACATGTCCAGTGCCCACAATTAGGTACAACCAAATCTGTACTAAACCACTAAACCCATATCTATCCATGCATCCATCCATCCATCCATCCTTCCATCTATCCCTCCATCCATCCTTCCATCCATCCCTCCATCCATCCTTCCATCCATCCCTCCATCCATCCTTCCATCCATCCATCCATCCATCCATCCATCCATCCATCCATCTATCTATGTGTATATCTGATCTAGAGTTCTGCTTCTCTGAATCCTGACTCATATGCCATCACTGGGCACCAACAGACCAAAGGCTGAAGTGCCATCAGCCTGCCTTGTGGTTACAGGGGCACTCCTGCCAAGATTACCTTTCAGTGAGTCTTTTGAAGGTGTATACACTTAAGCAAGTGTTTCCCTCGCTCTTCAAATCTGGAGAGACCATTTTAACAAAGGGAAAGCTCATTCTCCTGACAAAAGTGATCCTACTTCTGTTTCTTTCCCCCCCCCCCCTTTAAGGCACTGTCTGCCTCCATCTTTTCCCACCTTTGTTACATAAAAAGGATCAGTACAAAAGGTTAGAGTCTAAAGTTCTAAAAAGCTAAAGCGTTATCTGCTTCTCAGAAGATTAGATGTGGAACTTTTATCACATTATTTTTAGATGGCTGCCTCTTTAATAAATCCCTGAGGCACATGCAAGGGCAGCTTGATTTAGGGTTTTTTTTGGTGGGGGGTGGGGCATGTTGTACAAGATTTTAAACCTCAAAGATACCCGTGCATGGAAATCAACATACACTGTGACTCTTCGACACCATCTTCATCAGGAACTTGGCATGAAAAGAGAGAAAATGTCTAAAAAGATAAGAATGAAATTAGAACTTGATTGATCTCCTTAAAGATTATCAGCACACATAGTAAGCCTGAGCTTTTTCTGGGTTAGACTCATCTTGCCTTTTACTTTGTAAAATTACCCTTAATCATCAAATTCCTCCAGAGGGACAAAAGCCATAACCATCTTTCAAACACATGTAGAAAATTAACTCATAAGAAAAAGGTAAAAATCATTTGTTAAGGAATTTAATTCCTAGTAAAGTTCTCATTAATGATTAATCTATTGAGGGGTAGTAACAATTTATTATAAGATAAATAGAGCAACATATTATTCGATGCTGGGAACCTGAGTACAAACAAATGTTCTCATTATAGCCTTTGACAGGGTCATTTCAACGAAAATCTCAATTAAATGCACAAAGCATCATATTATAAAATATACTTTGTGCACTTAACATAAATATACGTTATATATATATATAATTTAACACATGTGCAAGGCCACTTTTTAGCTCTTTGTACATTCAGAACCATATTTTTGAAATAGTAACATACCAACGATAATGAAAATTAAAAGCACACATAATGTTGGGCACATAAGTGCTTTTGTGATGTAAGATGAGTCCAGACCTTCTCTCCAGCCATGAATATGCCTCAGGAAACAACGGAGTCCAAATCACTCATTTTTCAGATGGTGAAACTGACCATTAAGGGCCTAGAGACCTGTCGTGGTCGCCGCAGGTCAGGGGTCCGGGTCTT
Organism: Enhydra lutris kenyoni; assembly: GCF_002288905.1. Classification (NCBI taxonomy): domain Eukaryota; kingdom Metazoa; phylum Chordata; class Mammalia; order Carnivora; family Mustelidae; genus Enhydra; species Enhydra lutris. Next base: position 6,889,165 of record NW_019154090.1, on the reverse strand, counting down.
CTGACTTTCGATCTGAAGCTGTGGCTCCATACCCCAGCTCCTTGGTGAGCAGCTGGGGGAGAAATGCAGGAGGTGTGGTCTGACTCTGGGGTCACTGCACAGCTCCAGTTGCAAACAAAGCACATACCCCGCCTCCTCTTAAAAAACAAAATCCACACACTAAGAATATCTCTGCTGTTGGTGTGAAGGGAGTGATTTCACATTTCACAAAATGACGCAAACACAAGCAGACGTTGCTGGTGTCTCAATGGCTAATTTTTAAGCTCATGCAACCGCCTTCCACCAACAAGAGTCATACTTACTCTTGATTTAAAGTTACACTAGGTGTGGAAAGTGGGAGATGAAAGCAGAGGAGCAAATAGCAGGGCAACCTATCACTGCACGCAGGTGCGGGCTGAGAGTTAAAGGAGTTACGGTGTCACTTTTAGAATTTTCAGAAAGTGTAACGTGGGAAGAACAGTGAGAATCAGGGGGCCCTAGCCTCTGTGGAGCTGACACTTTAGAAGTTGCTGCAACAATGTCTATAGCTTTTTTGCTGTCACTAGACACCTACTAACCCAGTTCTATTGCTCGCTAGCTGTGTAACCTTGGACCTATTGACTGCTCTGTGCCTCAGTTTCCTGATCTTTAAAATTAGAGTCTAATAGTGTCTACCTCATGGAGTTATATTAAGGATTAAGTGAGGAAAGATGTAAAAATACCAAGAGATTTCTGGCTATTCTCAGCAGTTTTTTAGCTATCGTTATCATTAGTACATGCTAATCGTGTTCACATTGGACATTCAACCATTTCTACACAATGGGTGTAAAAGAAGATTGGATGTCCAAAACTTTTAAAGGGTCTGATTATAGTCACACATCTGATGAATGTCAGAGGCTGTTCAACATCATGAGTAAAAGCTTAGACTTTTGTAACTAGAAGGTCTAGTTTAGTTACTATTTATTGGCTGTGTGACTTTGGGCAAGTGTTCAACCTCTCTCCCTGGCTCACTCTCCTCATCTGCAAAATGGGCTCATAGGATTGTTAAGAGAAGTAAATTTGATGAGTGAGTAGTAGCAAATTGCTCGGAACAGAGCCTGGCACACAGTGAGGGGTGATTCAGGATTGTCTATCATTCTTTTTTTTTTTTTTTTTTTTTTTTTAATATTTTCTTTATTTATTTGACAGAGAGAGATCACAAGTAGGCAGAGAGGCAGTCAGAGAGAGAGGAGGGGAAAGCAGGCTCCCCGCTGAGCAGAGAGCCCGATGTGGGGCTCGATCCCAGGACCCTGGGATCATGACCTGAGCCGAAGGCAGAGGCTTTAACCTACTGAGCCACCCAGGTGCCCCTTGTCTATCATTCTTATTGAAGCCAGCTCTGACTCCTGAGCTCACCCTGTTTCCATTTTAATAATTTAATCCTGAGGACTTGCCCAGTCCTCAAAATCACCAAAGAGTGTCTATTAAAACATAGGTCCTCATGTCCTTGTTGTTGATGATTTGACTCAGCAAGTCTAGAGGAGATCACAGGAGGATACCCTTGTATGATCCTGAGGTTCCCTTCTCCAGCCAACCAGGTGTTTTTATGATGCAGCAAGAATAGGAGACCAGGGCGCCTGGGTGGCTCAGTGGGTTAGCCGCTGCCTTCGGCTCAGGTCATGATCTCAGGGTCCTGGGATCAAGTCCCGCATCGGGCTCTCTGCTCAGCAGGGAGCCTGCTTCCCTCTCTCTCTCTCTCTGCCTGCCTCTCTGTCTACTTGTGATCTCTCTCTGTCAAATAAATAAATAAAATCTTAAAAAAAAAAAAAAAAAAAGAATAGGAGACCAGATCACTCTAGACAAGATGTCAAACTTAGATGCTTGTGTGGAATAATCTATGGAATTCTGGGACATCTAAATGCTTAAGCCTCATCCATAGAAGGTGTAATATAAATGAATGGCCCCTGCCTTTTTTTTTTTTTTTTTTTTTTTTTTGGTATATTCAGTGATCCCAGTTGGTTTTACTAGTTGAGAACATATCACTAAAGCCACCCAGTAGCATTTGGTATGTGTTAACCTTCCGTCTGACTTGCAGGAGCGGGGTTCTCAGAGTCATGGCCAGTATTCAGAACATAACACCTACAGTAATCCAAATACAGTCAGTATTTCATCACATAGAGATCATCAGGGTTGTATAAATCAATGGGAGGATTATGTGGTGTCAGAGCTGAACATTCTACCTGTAGATTGATTGGCCTAGATTAATATTCTGGAAATATCCCTTGCACAATGGGCAAAGTTGAGTAAAAACGTTGACCTTCCAGTCCCATCCATGTTGCTACAAGAGTTGGGTATTCATCCTTTCTGATGGAGGCATAATACTCCATAGTGTATATGGGTATTAGAGAGGGCACGGATTGCGTGGAGCACTGGGTGTGGTGCAAAAACAATGACTACTGTTACGCTGAAAAGAAATAAAAAATTAAAAAACAAAACAAAACAAAGTTGACCTTTCTGCCATACCTTTCTGCCTCCCCTCCATTAAGACTGGAGACTGAAAGAAAATAATATCCAAAGAACTATAGATATGGGAGTGGTTAGAATGCTCCATCTGTAATGTTACCACCCTCCACAGTGTGCAGTCCAAACACCAGCTCTGGTGCCAAGTTTACTCTGTGATACTGAGCTTCAGACCTTTTCACCCTATATTTGTGAACCGATACCTAACAACCCAACTTTGGAAATTAGGCAATAACCAAAACTGTCTTATGATGGTTTCAAAATAGTCAGTGACAGAGACCCATTTTAAGCAAGCTAAGCACTCACTCACTGACTCACTCACTCAAGTAATGGGAATATCCAGGGGTTGGATCCAGGAACTCAGGGCATACTGTCATGTCTGTCATGCATGCATTTCCCATTATCCAAAGTGCCTACATGATGTCTTCAACATAGTAAGTTCTCAATGAATAATTATTGAGTGACAGTTTAATCTACTGTACATGTCTTCTGACATATTTTCTAAGGAACATGAATATTTAAAATTCTGGATAAGATGTCTATATAGGTTTTTTTTTTTTATGCTTTAGAAAATTACTTCTCTTTCTTTTGTTAAAATATGTTCTGTTAAGCCCTGGGAATTTATTCTTCATTGTAGAAGTACTGAACAAAATAAAAGTACATTCTCAGCCTTTCCAATCAGATATTTTAGACATCCTGGCCTCTTTTCAGCGTGAGAACATTGAAGTTTTCAGAACTTTAAAGTTACGATATTTTTGTATGTCTGAACTTTAAGGTAACTGAAAGATGAGAAACATTTTCTTTGTATCCTTTCTTCTCCAATATAGGGTTGTATATCATTCAAATGGGATAATTTGAGAAAAACAAAGAGTAGTATTTGTCTTAAAATTTATCTCAAAATATCTGAAGTTTTGAGTTATTAATTGACTAAAATTGTAACAACTAGCAATGATTTCTTCAAGTTAAACATAGCCTCTTCATTCTGAGCCTACCTTCTTTCATTCATTCATTTAACAGATAAACACTTGAGCATGAGATTAGGGACTGGAGGTACACAGTTGAATGAAACCAATGAGGAAAAGCAACATCAGATCTCAAGCATGCTGGGGCAGACTTGGATAATTCAGCAAATATCTCCTGAGCCTCTCGGTAGTATTGTGCTAGACTCTGGAGATATAGATGTAAATGAAAAAGACAAAAGTAATGTCCTTATAGTACTTAAAGGATAATGAAACAGAAACAAGCACCTGAATCAACTGGTAAATAACCATAATCAATCAATAATTTCTATAGACTCATGCATGGGGTAATGTGACAGAAAGTAGTTGATGGTCATTTTCAGTAGATGGGGTAGTTAGAGAAGACCTCTGCAAAGGTTATATGTATTCTGAGAATGGAAGGAACTGAAACATAGTGATAAGGTAGCTATGTGAAAAGACAGTAAGAATGTCCCAGAGTCTGCAAAGACCCCATTACATGAATGGTGGTGTGGAAAGGAGCTGAGTGTGGATAACATGGTAAAATGAGATGGGGAGCAGGGGGTGGGCTAAATGAAGTGGGCCTTAAGACATGCTAATATGTTTGGTACTTAGATTAGACTATGATATTAATGGCCAACTATGATATACCATAAAATGCTTTGTTGTATAGGGATCAGAGCAATAGGTAAGAACAGATGTATGAACCTGTAAAAGAGAGAGATACAATTTTAAACTGACAGGTAAGTTGAGAGAAGAGTGTACAGAACTCCCATATATCTCTGAAGAAAAAGAATGCAATCAGGATTAGGTATGATGCCAGTCATCGGCCCTGTGATCTCGTCCAGTCTGGAACAGGCTCCTGATCCTCCCTTGACATTCATTTTCAAAGATTACAGGCCAGTTATTTTGTGGAATAAGATTTCTCTGATATTGCATCATGATCAGACCCAGGTGTGCATTTCTGTTTCATTTTTCTTTTTTTCTTTTCTTCTCCTCCTCCTCCTCTTCCTTCTTTGCCCACCAGGTTATGTTCTTCTACACTGCTTTTGGTCTTCTACTTGCTTCCTACCCTATGGCTTGTGATGCAGATTTATTTCCACTGTGGGTGGTACTGACTCTGATCACCTGATTAAGAGGAGCTATACTTAACACTATTGCCCTACAAAGTATCCCCCCTTATTCACAAAATAACGCTTTATGAAGAGATGATTTGAGTAAAATCCCTTTCTTCTTCTCAGTTTTACTATTGGTTTTACTTGGTTTTTATTCTACTCCAATCTCCAATACCCTCCTCAGATGAATCCCTACTGCCCACCAGACCGATCCAAAAAAAAAAAAAAAAAAAAAAGAAGAAGAAGAAAGGAAGATAGGGAGATATTAAGTTGTTGTTATTTAATGAATGGATTTGGGGATCCCACAGTGACATGATTTCTTTCGAGTTCATTTTATTTCAGGATCATTCCATTTACAAACCGTATCAAGCCTCTTTTACCTAAAGTTGTTAGTCAACAACTTTTAGTCAACAACTTTTTAAACCTACATCTTGGGTCTTTGGGAGATCAGCATCACTAACCTAGCCAATGGCTACATGTGTCTTCCTTCTAGAAACTTTCATGCCAACCACCTTGCTTGGGCAAGATTCAGGTAGACAGAAAGGGTTATAAAAGTCTATGTCAAAAAAAAAAAATCTATGTCAGAGTTTTTCAACCAAAAATGAAGGACTGCCTTCTTGCAGAAAGGCTAAGTCAATGACTATATCTCAGAAAAGACTGTGATAAATGTCATAGGAAAAGAATAAAACTGTATCAAAAGTATGAAAGAGAGGGAATTGATATCTAGTGGAAACATCAGCACTGTTCTCACTAGGACTCGGTTTGTATTCTCCCTCAGTCTTACTTGGAGAACAAATAAATACCTTGAAAAAAAAGATAAAACTGTTAGATTTAGTAGAATTTGCAGAAGACCTTAAACTAAACACATCTAACAACAACAAATCAATGACGGAAATGTCAGTTTCCTTAACAGCCTACTCTATTTTATTTTCTGATACTAGATACAAATTCGCTCTAAATTCTGTCACAGGGATTTAAAAGCATATGTTTGAGACATTGACAGTTGCTCAATAGTGGATTTTAAAAGACCATTGGTCTGCAGGAAGGCCCAAGAGTAGAAGTGCATGATTCATGGTGAAGTGTACTCCACTGACTAATTTGCCAGGCTTCTTTTATCACCAAAGGCAAAGTGAATCCCCATTATTAAAGTGTCCTATCCAGTTGTCTGTCCCATTACTTCATTTTTATCTTTGCACTAAGGAAGTCATCCATTTCTACACTCAGTCATTCAATAAACACCAATAATTTCCTTCCATACATATGGACACATAGATGATTTTGAGATTCATATATCCATTCACAAATCTTCACCGAGTACTCACTATGAAATAGGAATTATTCTCTGTGCTGTAGGTGATACAGGGAATAAGGGAAACCAAGTTTTTGTTCTCATGCAATCTATGGGAGATTGATAATAAATTAATGAATACTTTCCAGAAAATACTAAATGTATGAAGACAGTGAAACAGGCCACATGATGTAGTGTTGAAGAGTGCTGCTTTCAATCTAATGGTCAAGGAATGCATCCCTGAATTGTTGCTAGATCTGAATGATGAGAAAAACCCCAGCCTGAAAGATTTTGAGAAGTGTATTTGTGGTGGTGATAGACCATTCCTTTCTCAAAAAAGTACAGTAGAAACTGAAAATTCCACTGTAAGATGGCAAGTGCTTCAGTGCAAGTACATGTGGTGAGTTTTGGCATATGGAAAGTAGTGCATTAAGAAAGGTTGGGAGCAGGAGACAATGGAAATTAGGGAAGATGTCACAGAAGGGTAATCCTTAATGCTGTATCAGAACTTCTTAAGCAGGTAAAAAGGAGAAAGACATGAAGTTGAATCAGCAGCTAGAATTCGATTGCTGAGATTTTTTTCTTTTTAAAGGCAAATCGTCCTTACAAACCCCCTAGATCTATGATACCATTTCTCACAGTGTCTTAAAATCCTTAAGAGAGGCTCTAAGGTTTGTGCCATGAAAAGAGGGGAAGGCTAAATGGGAAGACCTTGGGTGTTCCCATCCCTACTGAAATAGAGCTCCTGACTTTTTATGTTTTGGGAATTCTGTTTTATAATGTTTTTTGTTTGGTTGATTCTTTTGTTTTGTTTTGTTTTGCTTTGCTTTTTTGTTGCTTTTTTTTTTAAACAGTGGATTTCACTCTAAAAACTAAAAAGCAGACAAAATTACACAAATCTAAGTTTTACTTCCGGCTATGGTAGAAAGGTTCTCTCCCAACCCCTTGCCTTGCCTTCATCCCTGTAAAACACAACTATAAAGCTAGGAAAAAATATATATCCTTGAAAACAGTGGACAGTGACCAAGTTGGTCTGGACTTTATCATAGATGATTAAAGATTGTGCCAATAAATATTCAGTAGGAGAAATATTTTTCCCCTTTTCTCTTTGGTCCTATTTTGGCTGTAAGTGGGAAGCTCCCTCTTTAGAAGTAGCAGAAATCCCTGTCCTTGGTCTGTTTCCTAATTCCACACTCATTAGAGTGGCAGCATTTGGATCTGAGCATGGGTGACTAAGCTCCTTTTCTTTCTTCCCCTGGACATGCCTGTGTGGTTGTGTTTTTGCGTCCATATTGTAAGCACCCTTGGGTAAAGGGTCAGATCTGTGTGTGTCCGCTGAGGGCATAGAAAGTGACTCTTGGTATCTGGAAAAGTATCTGCTTTGCTCTTGAAACACAAACTTTTGGAATGTTCCATAGCTCAGGAAGCGTTACAGAGCTTGACCATAGCAGCACATCAAAAGGAAACTCTCCAAACTAAAGACCATTCCTGTAAAAGCCTCATAAAAAGGCTGAAATTTTGATTTCCATCTGCCTGCTTCCAGCTTCCTCGGAGCTCAAGAGACGAAGGGAAGAGTCATGGTTCATTATCTCTCAAATCTCAACACACAATGCAAATTAATAAATAATTGGTATGGGGTCTCTGAGAGGAGAGACCTCAAGGCCTTGAATGCTTCCTCCTTCCCTGCCTTGCATTCCACAGTTCAGCTTTAGATCACTGAGAAAATGGGTTATCTAACAGGATTCATCCCAGCAGTTGTTACCAAGTCTCTTCTATTGGCCAAGTCTTGAGCTGGATGCTACTGAAATATAAAAATCTTATAGTTCAGTAAGGGAAGTCAGACCTGTGTGAATGAAGCATAATCCATTTTAACTTCACAACGAGGCCATTCTTGACCTCCCTTTTACGCATTGACCTCAACCCTGGCCCCATTTACACCCACACTTACTACCCTGTTATTTTATTTGCTTTGCTACACTTGTCACGGTGGACAATCTGAGTTACCTTGTGTATTTCATTTTGTTTTAATTTATTGAATTATGTGTGGTGGTCTACAGCGTTAGCCCCATAAGGCCTTACTGCTCTGTTTTTGGCTGCCACTCTATCCTCCCAAACTAGGATATGGTAGTTGCTCAGTAAATATGTTTTCTATTGAGAGGATAATTCTAAATTACTGGTAGGATATCACTTTATGAGAAAGTCAATGGTAAGGTGTGTTGCCATCTCGTGGTTCTTCCTTCAAGCATCAGGAAAGGCTAGAAGAGGAGGAGGCATTGCAATGAGACTCAAATGGATGCTGGATTGGGAGATGGTAGAGAGGGGAGTCATCCTGGGTTATATAACAGCCTAAGTACAAACTTGGCATAGAGAAGCTGCAAGATGTATTTTGATTCCATGAGTACTAAGATCATGATTAACCTTTATGTCTCACTGACTTGTACATATTTTCGGTGGTATGAATCTTGCTAGTTCTTTCCAGTCATACAAAGAAATTTTAAAATACAGTCAAATTCTCTCCTTGGGTTCATACAGAGAAGGCTCACTGTGCCAAAGGTTTATTTTTTTTTTCCCTCTTTTGTAAAAGAAGCTTTCTGTCTGACATTGAAGTGAGTCTATCCCAGCTATAAGAATGTGGGCCAAGTTTGAGCAACAGTTCACTGAACAATAATTTTCTTCAATTGAATCCTGCTCTTGCTGGGAAATTCTTCCTGCACTGACAATATCAAGAGGCCCAGAATAAGAGTTATCTATCCTGGGACGCCTGGGTGGCTCAGTTGGTTAAGCAGCTGCCTTCGGCTCAGGTCATGATCCCAGCGTCCTGGGATCGAGTCCCACATCGGGCTCCTTGCTCAGCAGGGAGCCTGCTTCTCCCTCTGCCTCTGCCTGCCATTCTGTCTGCCTGTGCTCGCTCTCTCTCCCTCTCTCTCTCTGACAAATAAATAAATAAAATCTTTAAAAAAAAAAAAAAAAAGAGTTATCTATCTTGCACTTTCCGCATCAAGAGTATTGTCACCACTCAAACTCACTCATTAAGCACCTAATCATCTAGATGTGGCCCTCACCTTTACCTTTGGACAGAACCAACAAAAATGGGCATCCCTTCTTCTTTATATAACCTGTGAACCAATTCTATCATGATGCTTTTTCAACACTTTATCATCTGGGATTTGTTTATAAGCTTGATGTCCCCATGAGATAACATACCTTTGATGGGTGTGGGCTTGTCTTACTCTCCCTGATATTCCTGGTCTCTGGTGCCTGGCACCCAGAAGGGCCTCGAATAGTTCCTGAACTAATGGGTTTTGCAAACAATACATGAATAAATATAAGGTTATGCAAATCACCATAAATGTTGAGTAAAGTATATTATGTACATATTTGTATGCTTTCTCAAGACTAAGTAAGAAATTCTTAATGTCCATTATAAAGGTGACTACTAAAACTCTTGTTTAGGTTTACCTTTTAAAATTTTGGTGTGTTCGAATTACAAGAATATAGGGTTAGAATTGGAAAATGAGCAGATTGGCAAATAGGGGAGAAATGTGACCCCAGATTCCCTTGTATAGCACTATGTTTGGTCTCCACTGGATTTTCTTTGCCTGATACCAAATACAAATTCAGTAATTATAAAATGAATATTTTAATTTATTTTGATACGTGGGTTTAATTTCTTAGAATTCTTATACAACTGATATTTTCCCTTGGTAATATATATTATGGTAAGTGTTCTGATTCACTGATCAAATAATGTCAACAAAATTTTGTAAACTACTAAGCACCTACTAAATAGATATACTATTCTGACAGCTGGTAATATCATAGGTAGATATAAGCTTATCACTAAACAGCTAATGTAATTAAGTCAAAAGAGTTGATAAGTCATAATTCATGTGGTACTTGTGCAAAGAAGTTTGCTATCAGCAGACATTGAGAGGGAGATATCAGAATTTCTCTTCTGTATTGGGTCATTGTGAACTTAAATTCTACTTATGATTTTCAAAAAATGTATGGAACTTATATAACTGTCTTCTATTTATACAGCCCAACCAGAAACTTGAGGAAATATTCTTGCCTCGCCCTTCCTGATGAGATCTAGCTGAGGCCCAGACAGTCTCTATGGTGACTGATGAGGGCACAGATATTTCTCCAGGGACATAGACCACAGGTTTCCTGGCAGGTCATTCAAACAGCTACCTGAGGCTCTCCACACATCATCCCTTCCTCTCTTCCCGGGAGTAAACCAAGCCAAAGTATTCTCGGAGGTCAGTGGGCAACATTAGTTTTCAACTAATGATCAACCTCTCTCAGATCAAAAAGACTGTGTCTTTTGAAGATTTCAGATTTCAAGCAACAAATGCCCTCTGAGCTAGCTGAAGCTGAAGGGTGTGTTTCTAGGTGATGGTAGAGCGATCTCAAGGAACCAAGGGCAGAAGACACCTGGGAATCAAGCAGATAATAGAATCAGGAAGTATCCCCCACGACAATCTTTCATGTCTTCGTTTCTGATCTTTTTCTCATATTGCTTTCACTCAGTTTTGTTTCCCTCACCCATTCCACAGGTTGGATACCGGACTGATACCCCATATTTTTCTGAGATGATCTCTCTCTCTCTCTCTCTTCCTCTATCTCATGCTAGTTGTTCTCCTCTTCTTCCCTAGTAATAGATCCCCACAACAGTATCAGAATACATGGCTGACTCAAGTGTCTACACATGCCCACCTCTGCTGTAGCCACCTGTGGTGTGTGACTAAGTTGTGACAAGTGGGTTGTAGGAAGAAGAGACAAATCAATTTGTGGGAAGTCTTCTAAAAAGGAATCAGATGGAATAGTTTTTACTCTTTTTACTCTACCTTGTTGCAGGCATGACTGGAACTGAAGTAACCATGGGGTAACAGGTACCATGGGGAAAGGTAGTCAGATGTAAAGAACCATGGGGTAAGATAGTAAATGAACAAGAGAGTAGCAGCCTGGGACCCTGAAACCACTTTGTGGGTGGTTTATCTGGATAATCACATGAGAGGTAAATTCTATCTTGTATAAACAATTCAATTTGGTTTTTTAGGTGTATTAATGTCTTTTTTTCTTTTCTTTCTTTTTTTTTTTTTTTAAGAGAAAGAGAGAGAAGGGGGCAGTGGGAGGAGCAGAAGGGAGAGGGACAGAATCTTTTTTTTTCTTTAAGATATTTATTTATTTATTTGACAGACAGAGATCAAAAGTAGGCAGAGAGGCAGGCAGAGAGAGAGATGGGGAAGCAGGCTCCCTGGCAAGCAGAGAGCCCAATGTGGGGGCTCAATCCCAGGACCCTGGGATCACAACCTGAGCCAAAGGCAGAGGCTTTAACCCACTGAGCCACCCAGGTGCCCCAAGGGACAGAATCTTAAACAGGCTCCATGCCCAGTGCAGAGTTCCCCATGCCAGGCTCAATCTTACAACCCTAAGATCATGACCTGAGCTGAAATTAAGAGTTGAACCCTTAACTGACTGAGCCACCAAGGTGCTCCTTTTGTATTAATTTCTTAACTTCATCCTAATTGATAGATATACTGCCTCTTCCCTTATCTCCCTATTATTATTTCTCTCTTTAATTTTTCCTACCCTCTCACTATTTTCAAGTCCCTTGGGAAAGTCCCTTGTCTCTGATTCCCTACTGACTGGTCATAAAGCTCCTTTGTATTAAAATAAAAGAGCTGGGGGCACCTGGGTGGCTCAGTGGGTTAAAGCCTCTGCCTTCGTTTGGCTCGGGTCATGATCCCAGAGTCCTGGGATCGAGCCCCCACATTGGGATCTCTGCTTGCCAGGGAGTCTGCTTCCCCATCTCTCTCTCTCTGCCTGCCTCTCTGCCTACTTGTGATCTCCATCTCGCAAATAAATAAATAAAATATTTTAAAAATAAATAAATAAATAAATAAATAAATAAATAAAAGGGCTGTCCCTCTAAACCCCACCTTGTGAGAGAATCAGTTAAGTGGTCTTTGTGATTCCAACAGAGTGCAAATGGGGGAGGGAAGATGGAGCATTCAGAGAAGAGTCTTGAAGTTGTTCACTGCATCTCAGGAAATACCCCCAGAATCCTCAGGAAAATCTCCCAGAGGGATGTTCTGCTGGGACAGATAAACCCAAGCACCTCGTCCCACAGGGTACTATTGCACTTGGAGAACGCATCACTGAATGAAGTCAAAGGACTTCGAAGTGTCAGCGGGTTCCAGTGAATATCTCCAACTTGATCAACATGACATTTTAAGGGCTACCTGGGTGCAAACCTTCATTTTGAAGTTGAGGGCAAGGAATAGAGACATGGTCCTCCCATGATCTATCTTTTATAGCGGCCATGAAAGACAGATTCCTGGGATCAAAGGGCCAAGCCTTTAGCCAATAAAGACACTTAAATCCTTATCATAACTTTTTTTTTTAATCCAACTTTCAGAAACAAAGAGAAAAGGTGCTTGTTTTATAGGACTTCTTTTCTTCAAAAGCATGACAGTGTGAACTAAGTGTATCTCCAAGGCAAATCGGGGTAGGCTGAGAGCCTGACTCTGTTGACGCCATGACAGTCAGTGATAGTCTTAGCCCTACTATGCTTAATGTGGCCAGAAGGGAGTGAAACCCCAGTGGGTGTTTAGTCCATCATTCAACCCCGGCCCGCACCCTTTCCCTTGATCAGCCACCTTTCACTGTACTTTTTTATTGGAGGTAGTTTCTTTGGTTCACCAATAATCGAAATACTGCGGTTGGCCTGTAAGTTTGGCAGTGATCTACGGCTTTGTTGGTCCAACCCAATATTTGAGCCGTGAGAACTGCTGTGGGAGCGGATTTGTTGAGGGAAAGCAAATGTTTGGAATATCATACATGGTCCAGGATGGAGCAAATCTATATTTTAACGTGGCCCACGTCTGCATTATTGCATTAAGAACTATATACCTTATATGCATGGAAGAAATACATATCTCGGGGCCACTTTTCTATGAAACCTACAGCAGAGAACAAAATATGTTGGCCTCAAAAAGCAGTGGATTTAGGTTTAACCCTGACTCTGTTACTTAGTATGCTATTCACTAGTTAGCAGGTTACTTACATGTAAAAACCTTGTTGGCTAATCTCTGTGCGTCTGATGTAATTTGGAGCTCTTACTTTTTCTCATAGTTTTAGTTGATAATGCATTGGTCAATATTCAGAGAGACAGGTTAATATAGTGGCTAAGGTCAATGGGCTTGGAAATCAGACTGGCTTTGTTTAAACCCAACACCACCGCTCCTGGCTGGTGGTCACGGGTAAGCTCCTGAAATTCTCTGAACCGCGGTATCTTTTCTGCGATATCAGGGTTGTGATTATGGTACCCGCCTCATAGAGAATTAACTGAGATCATGCCAGTAACTGCTTTTGGAATGTGAACTCCCCTTGTTACCCACTACAGACTATAACTGTGACATCTCTGATCACTGGGCAGTGCTCTGGGAAATCTTGGTAGAAGGTATTTGTTCACCTGCTCCCCATTAAGCCTCATAGAAGCCTGGAGCACTGTGAGTCACACAAGCCTTTCAGCAGTTTGCCTTTTCCAGCCAGCATGACCTTTAAAAATTGGGTTGAAGTAGAAATAAATAATATGTAACATATACACAAAATTGTAAGAGGAACATCACATTCTTACTGGGCTAGAGCTGTCTGAGCTCTTCACCTTCTGGTGAAGTTAGTCAAGATGGCCCATTCATCTTGTCTTTGCTAAGGCATTGTGGACTCCTAACTGATCTGACGCAAGGTAGAGACAGAGCACCAGGCATATAAATATGCCGTTATCTGTGGTGGGTGCATTTGTGCATTTTCTCTTACATTTTTATTTCCATTGAATTTCTATTCTCATAGGGAAAAAATGGTCATGAAGGAGGTCCAAATCATTCCCTTATATATATATGTATTTTTTTTACAGTTTCCTATAATTATTCATCCATATACTCGTCTATCCATTTTTTGAGTAAACATTGCTTAAGGGATTCATCATAGGCACTGTACTCAGTGCTAGGGGTACAGATGTGGGTAATGAACTGGTCCTTATTCTCCTGTAGCTCATGTTTAGTGAGATTTGCTGATGAGTTCATCAACCTAATGTAATGTGACAAATATTTAGTGGTGGCAGGTAAAGGATTCTCCCAAGAGCACAGAAGAAGGTCTCCTCCCTCTCCCTAGGGGGACAGGGAAAAACAACAAAGGGTGTGAAGACTAAGTCCTGAAAAGCATGCAGTAGAGACAGAGGACAATCCAGTCATGGGCCCCAGGAGAGGCAGCTCTGGGCTTCAGTGCCACTTCTGCCTTTCCCTGTGGGACAAAAACCCAAATTCTTTCTTCAGCACCTTATTTATTTATTTATTTTTATCTCTACAATAAAGAGACACAAATAGGTAGAATCTCAACTCAGACTCACCTGTGTAGAACTGTTAAAAAGAAAATAGCTATTCAAGCCATGTCTCAGACCTGTTATTTATCCATTCATTAATTCAGCATATTTTCACTGGGTCCCTGTTTATTAATCACTTAATATGTATCAGGTGCTGTGCTAGGAACTGGGACACTAAAAAATAAATATCCTTGACAAGATATTAGTGAAGACAAACATAACAAATCATTATTATAAGAAAAATAAAGGAGCACTTAGAATAGTGACCTTCAATTTACTAGAAGGGCAAATTCCTAGAGTGAGAAATAGGCAAAAGAGAAGGAAATTAACTAGGTAAAAGGGAAGGACCATGCAGGGAAAAGAAGTGGTATGCACAAAAGTCCCACGGAATCAGACTCACAGTAGGCAAGACCAATAGAAAAAGATTTACCACTCTGCAGGTAATCTGGGTGTTCACTCGGGGTTGAGAAGCTCTTGCTAATCCCCGTTTCCTTGTTTTATAGGGCCGTTAGGTGAGCAAATAAAAAGAAGCTTATAAAAGTCCTTTGAAAAGTAAAAAATGTCTTACCCTGGCAGAGTGTTGTATACAACAGCCCTCAATGATCATCAAATAAGAATTGTACTCAGGGTATTAAAATGGATGAGCCCCTGATAGGACCATAAATTTAGGAGATTACTCATATTTCACACCAAGATCGACATTTTATGTCACTTTAGCCATAGTGATATGACTCTTACACTATTTATCTACAGCTTCTACATTCTCCAACTAAGAGGTTTTGTACCTCACTATGAACACAATGGTATAGAGGGATTGATGTTTAGGAGGGGAGGGAACATGTCAGGTAAGCAGGACAAGCCTGTCCTGCTAAGGGTGAAGCTCTGGCCACTTGCCAAAAGAAACTGGAGCTTGCAGTCATGGATCGGACATCTGGAGACAACAAATGCCTCATATTGTACTGTGTGTTTCTGTCTCAGATCTGGAGGTCATACTGTACTGTGTGAAATAGACAGGTGAGCATTTCTTGCCAATTAAAGCATGGAAGTCCAAAAAAAGTAAGCATACAGCAGCTTAATAAAGCTATGGTTTCCGTCATCATATTTAGGCCTCTAGCTTTAAATATTCAGTAACCAAATAAACTAGTCTCTGAGGTATGTTCGAGTCTATCCTTAGTTAATTTTAACACCAAACCGTGTCACTGGGTCTTTTCAGGGTTGGCCTAATTAATTAGGGGTTTTGCAACATCCTGAGGAGCTCATGCAAGATACCATGGTGGAAATGTCAATGGTAGATTAAGAGGGAGATACAGAGTAACCACAGCCTCTGCCATTTCCAGGGATGGGGGGACATTCTTTAGCTGACAGAAATCAGACAAGTTAATGGAAGTAAAGAACCAAAGTAGACGTTCCATGGTACAATTTACTTGAGCACAGAAATATACAAAAATAGGAATTGGAGTCCCAGGCTCTAATATAAATGCATCTTGATTTGTGACTGTGGGTGAGTAACTTAATCTATTCAGTGCCTTCATTTTCTCATATAGTAAATGGGATAATAGAATTATGATGAGGACTAGGAGACACTGGAATTAAAGTGCTTGACACATTCACAGAATTCTGAATATGTGCTGCAGATACTCTCTCCCTCTACAGCCCACCAAAGAGGTGGATAGAATATGACTCCCTGCCTTTAACTGGGAGCTGCTTGTAGTGACTGTGTTGCAAAAAGTACAGTACAGAAAGCAGGAAAATAAAAAATACCTTAACAGTGGAGAACACTGACAAACACTACCTAAGCCACATAATCAAGGTCAGCATCAATAGAGATAAATCATGTAGATTGTATGCACTCAAGATTGGGTAGGATAAGAATGACACTTTACTCCTCTGGTCTTCCTCCCTAAAAATCTGTAACCCAAGTCTAATGATAAGAAGAACAGTAAACATGCTCAGAGAAAATGAAAAAAAAAATAGAAAGCCTCAATATAGAAATAGAAAATCTCAGCAAACAGAGCTCAGTTGAGCTCAAAAGCAGAATGGAAGGGACAGATGAAAGAAACAGAAACCCAGAAAATATGACAATAGAAATTGCACAGTCTGAATGACAAGGAAAAAATAAACTGGAAAAAAAAATGAAGAGAGCCTTATGGGATTATAACAAAAGACCTAACATTAGGGCCATAGGAGTCACAGAAGGTGAGGGGAAAGAGTACAGCGCTGGAAAAGTACTAAAATAATGACTACAAGTTTCCCCAGTTTGACTAAAGACTTAACTTAGAGATACATAAAGTTGAGCAAACCCCCAAAAAACAGAAATCTACACCAAGATACTACACAAATCTTCTGAAAAGTAGAGACAAAAAAAAAAAAAAAAATTTAGATCAGAGAGGGAGAAATAACACCTTACCCAGAAGGGGAAACAACACATATGACAACAGATTTTTCATTAGAAGCCATGAATGTCAGAAGGAAGTCACACAATATTTTTCTATTCCTGAAAGTAAAAAACTGTCAATGCAGAATCCCATCCCATATCCAGCAACAATATACTTTAGAAATGAAGGGAAAATCAAGACATCCACAGATGAAGAAAAATGAGGAGAACTTGTCACCATCATACCTACCCTGAAAAATTGGCTAAAGGAATTTCACCAAACAGAAAGAAAATTATCAAAGAGAGTATCTTAGCACACTAGGAAAAAAATATGGTAAACAAATGTATACATGAATACAGTAGGCTTTCCTTCTCCTTTGAGTTTTGAAAATTATGTTTCCTAATGAAAGCAAACATAACACTGATACGGTTCTAAATGTATGTGGAGAAGTATATATATATTCTAGACAACTATATTATAAGTGGGAGAGGACAAAGGGTTATAAAGGTAGTAAGTATAAACATAAACAGATGATAGATAGATAGAGATATATAATTGAATTGATAAAACGATGACACCTATAGACTGTTAGGTATATATAATCTGATACCTAAAGACACTGCTAAAGTCCTAAGCAAAAAGATACACTGAACACTACAGATAAATCAAAATGAAACTCTAAAACATGTTCAAATAAGCCATAGGAATTCAGGAAAAAGAAAAGAGAGGCACAAAAAAGAGCAAACATGAAACAAAAACTAAAGGGTCAGACTTAAGTCCTAACATGTCAATAATTGCATTAAAAGTAAATAGTCTAAATATAGCAATGAGAAGAAAGAGATTTGCAGAGTGGATTAAAGAACATGAGCCAATTATATGCTGCCTACAAAAAAATTCATTTTAAGTAAAATGATATAAGCAGGTTGAATATAAACAAATAGAACATGATACGTTGCGCAAACATCCATCACAAGGAAATAAGAGAGGCTATGTGAAAATTAAATAGATGTCAGAGCAAAGAAAATTACCAGAGATCAAGATGGAAATTATATAATAAAAGAGGATTAATCCATAAAGAAGACATAGAAATCCTAAATGTGCATACAACCAGACCACAGAACCATAAAGTATATGAAGCAGAAAAAGGAAAAGTAGGCAAATCCATAATTATACTTGGAGGCTTCATGACCCCTCCTTAAACAACTGATAGAACACCTAGACAGAAAAGCAGTGAAGATACAGGAGAATATCTACACCACAGGAAAAATATCTACAGGAGATACTATACTGCCAAGCAAGAGGACCTACTTGACATTTAGAGAACACTTCCCCTAAAAACAGCAGAATACATTATAATATAATAATATACATTATTTCCAATTGCCCATGGAACATATCCCAAGTTAGACCATATCATGGGCCACAACACAAATCTCAACAAATTCAACAGAACTGAAATCACATAGTGCTTATGGACCACAATGGAATCAAACTAAAAATCAATAACAGAATGATAATAGGGAAATCACTGAATACTTAGAAACTGAACAACACACTACTAAATAATCTATTGATCACCACAGACCCTATGGACGGGTTCTGATGACATTAATGGATAATAAGAGAGTTCTGTAAAGAACCCTACATGTAAATATGACTTATGTGAAATGGATCAATACCTTGAAAAACACAAGTTAGTAAAACTCACTTTATATGAAATAATTTGAATACTCTTAACTATTAAGAAATTAAGTTCATAATTTAAAAGCTTTCCCAGAAAGACATCTTCATGTCAGATCAGTTCATTGGAAAATTCTACCAAATCTTAAAAGAAGAGTTAGCACCATTTCTACACAGTTTCTTCCAGAATATAGAAGTGGGAATACTTTCTAGTATATTTTATGAAGCTTATATTACTCTCCTAAAAAATAAACAAACAA
The DNA here is from genome assembly GCF_002288905.1 of Enhydra lutris kenyoni. NCBI lineage: Eukaryota > Metazoa > Chordata > Mammalia > Carnivora > Mustelidae > Enhydra > Enhydra lutris. The sequence continues at coordinate 6,870,606 of NW_019154090.1, read as the reverse complement.
AAATACAGAAACTACAGACCCATATTCTACAGACCCATATTTTTCATGAATATAAATGCAGATATCCATAACAAAATATTTGCAAATAGAATTCAACAATACATAAAGAGAATTATAAACTATGGCCAAGTGAGGATTGTTTCAGGGATTCAAAGGTGATCAATATTCAAAAATCAATTAGTATAATTCACCATATTGGTAGACTAAAAAAAGAAAAACCTTGTGATTATATCAATTGATAAAGAAAAAAAAATTTGACAAAATTCAAAAGCCTCTCACAAAAATAGGAATAAAGACTTTCTCAACACAATAAATGGCATCTTTAAAAAACCAATAGTTAAGATTATATTTAATGGTGAAAGACTGAGTGCTTTCCCCTTTAAGACTGGGAACAAGACAATGATGTCTGTTCTAACTGTGCTAATTCAATATAGTGTTAAAGTTCTAGCTAGTTAAAAACACAAGAAAAGGAAATAAAAAGTATACATATCAGAAGAAAGAAGTAATTAGCGGTCCACAATTTTGTGTATTTATTTCTTTTTAAGATTTTAATCCATTTATTTAAGAGAGCAAGAGCACAGCAGAGGGAACAGTAGAAGGAGACAGAGAAGCAGGCTCCCCACCAGGCAGGCAGGGAGCCTGATGCCAGGCTGGATCCCAGGACCATGGGATCATGACCCGAGCCGAAGGCAGACACTTAACCATCTAAACCAACCAAGCACACCAGCTGTCCATATTTTTAGACAACATGGTTGACTATATGGAAAATCACAAGACGTCTACCAAAAAAAAAAAAAAAGAAGAAAGAAAGAGAAAAGAAAGAAGAAGGACACCTGAGTAACACAGTCCACTAAGCATCTGACTCTTGACTTTGGCTCAGGTCATGATCTCAGGGTTGTGAGACTGAGCCCCAACTTGAACTCCATACTGGGCTTGGAGCCTGCTTGGGGCTCTCTCTGTGCCTCTCCCTCTGCCCCTCCTGCCTTGCTCCATGGTTTCTCTCTCTATCTCTCTCTCTAAAAAGAAAGAAAAGAAAAAGAAAAGTCTTCTATATTGCATAAGTTCAGCAGCAAGATCACAGAATGCAAGATAAATATACAATAAATCAATTGTATTTCTTTATGCTAGTAATGAGCATGTGTACCCGGAAATTAAAAATACAATGCCGTTCGTAATTGTTAAAAAATAAAAAACTTAGGTGTACACCTAAATAAACATGTATAGGACTTATATACTAAAAAATACAATATGCTAATGAAAGAGAGATTGAAATAGAGTCATAATGTACATATATATTGGGAGATTCAACATAGTAAAGATGTTAATGTTTTCTGAATTCATATACTGGTTTAATGCAACTGCTATCAAAATCCCAGCAAGATTTTTTGTAGACATAGACAAAATTATTCTAAAACTTGTTTGGAAAGGCAAAGAAATTAGAATAGCTAAAACCATCTTGAAAAAAGAAGAATAAAGTAAGATAAATGGATTTACCTAAGTTTAGGAGTTATATAACTCCAGTAATCAAGACTGTATGGTATTGGCAAAGAGATAGGCACACAGATCAATGGAACAGAATAGACTCCAGTAATAGACTCACTTACATGTGCCCAAATGATTCTGAACAAAAGTGCAAAACCAGTTCAACAGAGGAAAGAAAACCTTTTCAATAAATGGTCCTGGAGTAATTGAATATCCACAGGCAAATAAATAAATAAATAAATAAATAAATAAATAAATCTTGACCTATTTCATATACCTTGTACAAGCATTAGCTCAAAGTAGATGATGGTTATTAATGTATAACTTGAAACTATAAAACTTAGGGGAGAAAAGAAAATCTTAAGGATCTGGAACTAGCAAGTTGTTGTTAACCTTTACACTGAGAACACAACCCATAAAAGGGAAAATTGATAAATTGGACCTCATTTAAATTCAAAAATTTTGTTCTCGATAAGGATACTTTAAAAGGATGAAAAGCCAGGCAACAGACTGGAAGAAAATATGTGCAAGCCACATATCAGATGAAAGCTGAAGAATATATAATCAATGTCCAATTCTCAACATTTAAAAAATTATCTATTTAGAAAGTAGCCAAAAGACATAGAGGCATTTTACCAAAGAGGATATACAAATAACAAAGAAACACATAAAAAGATGTTTGACGTTATTAGCATCAAGAAAATAAAAATTAAAACCACAATGTGACATCACCACACACAGAAGAGCTAAAATTAAAAAAAAAATGACAAAACCAAATGCTGGCAAGGATGTGGAGAAATCAGATCTGTCATACATTGTTGGCAGGATGTTTCTTAATTAAACATGTGACTACCAGACAACCACCCAGTAATTGCACCTGTGAGCCTTTATCCCAGAGAAAAGAAAATCTGTGTTCACAGAGAAACTCATTTATGAATGTTTACAGCAGCTTTATTTATAACAGTCCAAAACAGAAAACAACCCAAATATCTTCCAATGGGCAAATGGTTAAATAAACTGCGTAAGCCCATGGAAAACTACCCAGCAATAAAAAGGAAAGAGCTATTGGTATACAGGACACATAGATGAACTCCCAGAGAAACACACTGAGTGAAAAGTGCCAATCCAGAGGGTATGTGCTCTGTGGTTTCCATTATATAACCTTCTTGAAATGAATGAGAAAATTACACAAATAGATAATGGACTAATGGTTGCCAGGAGTTCCAGAAGGTTCTAGTTGTGGGAAGAGAGTGAGCATGGCTATGTATGAAAGGGCATAGGGAGTGACACTGGTCGTGATGGAACTGTGCCGTGTCTTAACTGTATCAATGTCAGTATCCTGGTTGTGATGCCATATTTGAGTTCTACAAGATGTCACCATAGGAGAAACTGGTCAGAGAGTACAGGACACGACTTTCTATCATTTCTTTCACCCGTGTGCAAATCTACCATGATGGCAAGCAAAAAGTCAAATCTGAAAACCATTATACTAGCTTGAATCCTGATATACCATTTATGCATTAGATTAATTGAAATCTACTCACAGTTACTGGCACTAGTTTAAGCACGGCAGGGGGGGCCAATGGTATGTGTACAGTTTGATACAAAATTGTAAGAACAGAGCATGGAGGACCTGTTGCGTTGACTTGGTGGTAAAGTGCTAGTAAAGCTGGGTGAACCCTTGTCCCCTCCTCAGCCCTGATGCTGCCTCAGCCTCACTGGCAGGGGGACCCCCGTGTACTGGGAGATTTATGGGTGCTTGCAGATTACTCTTGGTCATATCCCTGAAGTGGAAATGACATTTTCTAGCTTTCCCCAAGTTACATATAGATACAGGTGATATGGTGATATAGAATAATAATTTCCAGTTAACTTATTAAGGATATGTGAACTTCAGGGGCGCCCGGGTGGCTCAGTGGGTTAAGCCTCTGCCTTCAGCTCAGGTCATGATCTCAGGGTCCTGGGATTGAGCCCTGCATCAGGCTCTCTGCTCAGTGGGGAGCCTGCTTCCCACCCCCCCCCCCCCCCCCCCCCCCCCCCTTTCTCCGGGTCTCTCTCCTTGTTCAAAAAATTTTTAAAAATCTAAAAAAAAAAAAAAAAGGATTTGTTAACTTCAGCTTTTTTTTTTTTTTTTTAACATATAATGTATTATTTGTTTCAGGGGTACAGGTCTGTGAATCATCAGTCTTACACAATTCACAGCACTCTCCATAGCACATGCCCTCCCCAATGTCCATCACCCAGCCACCCTATCCCTCCCACCTCCCTCCCCTCCAGCAACCCTCAGTTTGTTTCATGAGATTAAGTCTCTTATGGTT
>NW_019154090.1:6831278-6866706 GCF_002288905.1 Enhydra lutris kenyoni | reverse complement strand
CCCCCCCCCCGCCTCCTGCCCTGCTTACTCGTGATCTCTCTCTGTGTCAAATAAATTTTAAAAATCCTAAAAAAAAAAAAAAAAGGATATGTGAACTTCAGCTTTTTTTTTTTTTTTTTAACATATAATGTATTATTTGTTTCAGGGGTACAGGTCTGTGAATCATCAGTCTTACACAATTCACAGCACTCTCCATAGCACATGCCCTCCCCAATGTCCATCACCCAGCCACCCTATCCCTCCCACCTCCCTCCCCTCCAGCAACCCTCAGTTTGTTTCATGAGATTAAGTCTCTTATGGTTTGTCTCCCTCCCCGGTCCCATCTTGTTTCATTTTTCCTTCTCTTCCCCCAACAAACCCCTGTCCCACCTCTCAAATTCCTCATATCAGAGAGATCATGTGATAATTATCTTTCTCTGATTGACTTATTTCGCTTAGCATAATGCCCTCTAGTTCCATCCATGTTGTTGCAAATGGCAAGATTTTGGGTTTTTTTGGTGGCTGCATAGTATTCCATTGTGTGTGTGTGCGTGCAGTGTATGTGTATATATCTATATGTATATATATATATATATTATACATATATATATATATATATATACATATCTCACATCTTATTTATCCATTCAACTGTTGATGGACATCTGGGTCCATAGTTTGGCTATTGTGAACATCGCTGTTATAAATATTGGGGTGCACATGCCCTTTTGGGTCACTACATTTGTATCTTTAGGGCAAAGACCCCATAGTGCGATTAAGCTTCTTTTTTTTTTTTTAAGATTTATTTATTTCTTTTTAAGAGATAGAGTTTGAACACTTGCCCGAGTATAGTGGAGGGGCAGAGGCAGAGGGAGAGAGAGAATCTTCAAGCAGACTTTCCCCTGAACATGGAACCCGAGGCAGGACCCAGTCCCACGACCCATGAGATCACGACCTGAGCCCAAACCAAGAGTTAGACATTCAACCAACCAAGCCACCCAGGGGCCCCAAACTTGAACTTCTTTCTGTTGAGAAATTGCATGAAGTGATTGAGTGATTAACCACAGAGACCCGTCTGAACCCAAGAGTGACTGATTCAGACCCTGGCTGGGCTGTTGTAACTTGAAGTATGACACTTGCCCTCTATGTCTATTTTTCCCTTCATTTGTAACATAAGACTGAGCATAAATATTTCTTCCAAAAGTTGGTATGACAGTTGAATGAACACATGTTTGTGAAGTCTGCAGAACAGTGCTCTTAACCATGTTTATAAAATAAACTCGCTCTCTGAACTTCTTGGGTAGTTTCTTCTGACTACAGTTTGAGAAATGAAAAAAAAAATTCACTCTCACTTTTTTCTAACTTCTAGTCTCACACACTTACAGAATTATATGCCTAACTGCAAATGATCACAAAGAATTTGAGTACTTTTATAAGAAAAAAATGAAGTTAAAATAATACCACCTTTAAAACATGATTTAAATGCATTGATGTGTCAAAATGTTGTTCTTCATTTAAACATTTGGCAATTTCGTTTTGTTTTTTTCTAGCTTCAATCCACCCATCTCAGGATGAAACCCTGCAGGCTATATTTTATTATAATTATTTTGTCAATGTCAAGAATGCGGTTGTCTGGATTTGATCTATCTGTTGAGCATAATCTATTTGCCAGGACCCCCACTCTGCACCACTTTCTGGACCAGTAACTCCCTGGGGCATATCAATCAAAATATAGACTGTGTTGTATTTAACCAGGGAAATGGGATAGCGATATAAAAAATTATAATACATACAATTACTCATAGCTCTAGATATGATATTAGTCCTAGTGATTTGCTGAAGAGCATAGTTGATAACCAGAAAATGTGGACCCCCCTCCCTGTCAACTTAGAACAGTATCATTTCTCAGACTGACAGCAGAATGGACACTTAAAAGTAATAAATTCATTAATCTTACCCTACTAACATTTGAAAGGAATAATGAGATGTGAATAAGTGACTCAAAAAATTAAAAAGAACTCACCACCAGATGTCTCCACTTTGTAAGGCAATTAACACAACAAAACAAGGAAAAGAGGACATTCAAATGAGTGCTGATTTGGGGCAGTGGCTCTTGTCTAGGGGTGATTTTGCATCTGCAGGTGACATGTGTCGATGCTGGAGGGGTATTATTGGCATCTACTGGCTGGAAGCCTGGGCGCTGCTAGACATCCTGCCTGCACAGAACAGCCGTCTGTGAAAAAGAACCAGAAGTCCCAAAATGTCAATAGAGCCAAGGCTGAGAAAACCCTTTAAAGGGACCTTTGATTTGCTTTATTGGCATTATAATTTACTGGTCTACCATCACACTCTTTTCCATGCAGAAGGAAGAAGGGTCGTAAAAAGTGATAAGAAAAATGAATATGCGACTAAACCATATTTTCCTCCAGCCATCTGCAGATAACTCTGTTGCAGGTCCTGTTCTTTACAATATAATTTCCTTTTGCCTTGATGATCCCCTCATGACATGGGATCTCACTGAGGGCCTGGCCAAGATCATTCCATTCTTTGTGTGTCTCGTGCATAGATCATGGGCACGTAGTACACACTCAAAAGTTTGTCCTATGAATGATTTTGTGAGTTCATCATAATAGGGAATAGGTTCTAAAAGGAACATGGGGAAACTCTCCACTTAAGGAAGGTCTGCTTCAGAATCCATCAGTTCCAGCTTTAATGGAAGATTCTGGCCTTATCAAGCAGGCAAGGTACGGTGGTAATAGGCGGTGTCAGTTGTTAGGAAGAAAATTGAAATGTTCACAGAGTTTTGAAGGTATCAGGCAAGACATTGTACACAATCAAGAAGTTATGGCAGTATAAAAGTAATGGGTCAGCTTTCTCCATATGAAGTGCTTATGAATTCCTCCTTAAAAAAAACCACTTGGCAATATTGTTCTGCCAATTAAGATTTTCATCTAAATAAAGAACCTCAGATAGAGGACTGGTAGAAGGATGGTCTGGTGGTAAGCGCTGACAATTATGTGTGTGTGCATCTACATTAACCGTGCACACAGAGGTGCGTCCACTTACTCAAATATAAATACCAAGTGAATGACCAACAACTACAGATATATTTATTTATTTATTTATTTATTTTTTAAAGATTTTATTTATTTATTTGACAGAGAGAGATCACAAGGAGGAAGAGAGGCAGGCACAGAGAGAGGAAGGGAAGCAGCCTCCCCGCTGAGCAGAGAGACCAATGTGGGGCTCGATCCCAGGACCCTGGGATCATGACCTGAGCCGAAGGCAGAGGCTTAACCCACTGTGCCACCCAGGTGCCCCAACTACAGATATATTTAGAGTATGCATATAGTAAACCTGAAAAGGTAAAAATACTGTCACAAATAACAGAAGTGTGAGAGTTCTTATTTATACAACTGAGTGGATCAAAACTCTAAAAGTACGGGTTAAAAAAAAATGGCTCCTGGAGCATCTGGGTGGCTCAGTCAGTGAAATGTCCAACTCTTGATTTTTGGCTCAGGTCATGGTCTCATGGTCTCGAGATTGAGACCCACATCAGGCTCCAAGCTCAGCAGAGTCTACTTGTCCCTCTCCCTCTGTGCCTTTCCCCACTCTCTCTGTTTCTGTCTCTCTCTCTCTCCCAAACAAAGAATAAATAAAATATTTTTTAAAATATGACTCCTTAATGTTGTTAATCTTTTCTAAATTTTAGGACTATTGAGAGGATCTGTTAATTTGGAATAAAATCACTAATTTGCATTTTATTAATTTTATATTTATTTCTTCAGTTAAATTTAACAAAATATTTAATACTTTGTATTTTTAAAACATTTGTGTTTTTAAAGCAGTTCTCTAGAGCACTTCCCTTTCTTCTCCCATCCATCTCCCGTTTGTCCATCTATCCATGCAGGTTTGTAGGAGGATATTGGAATGATGTTTATACAGATCATTTATGCTATTTCTACATGGTGGGATATGGACATGATTTTAAATTTCACATTTTTATTTTTCTTTATTAATGATATCTTTATAATAAGCATCATTGTTTTAGGAAAACCAGTAGAATAACACTCCCTTTTTAAAACTTGACTTTCTTCCTCTAGATTTACTGAGATGAAACTTATGTATATTATATCATTATGCTGTTCACCCAAAACTTATATCATGCTGCATGTTAAAACTTTACTTTTTAAATGCTGTAAAATGGTTTTTTTCTTTAGTGTACAATTCCATGAATGTTAACACCTATGTACATCTGTGTAACCACCATCATGATGAAGGCATATCAGCTTCATAACCCCTCAAACTTCCTATGTTATCCATTTGCAGTTAACACCCTCCCCCTGTGTCTAAGCCCTTTCCATCTTGATCTTCTCCTTATCACTGTAGTTGTGTCTTTTGGCAAATACCTTATAAATGGAATCTCCAGAGAACTGAACCAATCACTCATCTATATCTGTAGATATAGATACAGATACAGATACAGATACAGATACAGATACAGATATAGATATGAAGAGAGAGAGAGAGAGAGAAGGGAATTAGCTCACATGATTACAGAAGCTGACAGCATTTGAATCCCAAGAGCTGCGGGTGGCAAGCTGGAGATCTAGGAGAGTCAATGGTGAGGTTCCAACTGGAAAGGGGGAAGAGACCAAATATCCCAGATCAAATCAGGCAGCCATGGGAAGGTCCCTGTTACCAGCTGAAGGGGCTCTGTTTTTGTTCTCTTCATGTTTTTTTTGCTGATGGGTGTGGGCCACCAACACTGTGGGGGGCAATCTGCTCTTGAGTGTTGGGACCTTATTCCTATCCTATCCACCCTTACAGGGGATGGGGGAGGGGCATGGTTACCTAAAGCCCTCCTTTGGAGACTGAGCTTTTGGAGACTGACTTCTGGGCTTTGGGCAGCAGTGTTTCAGGTCTTAGATATACCAGAAGAAAAAAATACATTTATGTATTCTATACTTTATATATGTATTCCCACTGGTAATTGAAGTTTTTCAGGGTTCTCATAAAACTGTGCCATGTGTTCTGTCCAGGTGTTGTAACTGAATCTGGGGGATAGACATGGTAGAGTGTGTTTATACCATCTTACTCAGAACTGGAGCCCTGTCAGTTCTTAAGAAAGATTTTGGGCACATATAGGACAAAACAATAACAGTGGTAAATTATGAGTAGCACTGAGATGAATGCTTTATTCTTCCTTATACTTTCTTGTATAGTTTATTTTAAAAAGTTGAATTTTCCAAGAGGGAAAAATTTTCAGTAGATCATTTTATAGTCTGTGTGTAGAAAGACAGGAATGGCTTCTATGATTCACCTGAAAGACAAACTTAAGAACAGAAAAACTGAGGAAACATAGACCTGAACATAGACCTTTTACATTCCTGCTAATCTCCTCTTTGATGAAATCCAAAACAGGTAACTCTTGGTGATATCAGCCTGGGTAACCAATGTTCTCTATAACTGTGCTCTCTCTCGGGCTAAGAAAAAATACAGTTGACCCTTGAACGACATGGGTTTGAAGTGCGAGTCCACTTATACATGGATTTTTTTAAATTAAAAACAGTACCGTGGTGTAAATGTATTTTTCACTTACAATTTTCTAAACATTTTCTTTTCTCTAGCTTACTTTATTGTAATAAAATAGTAAATAATACATATAACATTACAAAATGTGTATTAGTTGACTGTTATCAGTACGGCTTCTAGTCCACAGTAGGCTATTAGTAGTTAAGTTTTAGGGGACTCAGAAGCTGTATGAAAATTTTTAGCTATGTAGGGTTTGGTGCTTCTAAGCCTCACAGTGTCCAAGAGTCAGCTGAAGAGTTGGAGGTGTTGGGGAGGAAATATCTTTCTATACTCTTTAAGATTCTTCTTGCTGATCTAAGAGTTAAATTGACATGAGAAAGATTAACAGAGGAAAATCAGTTCCATATAAACATGAGATTCCAAAGACAGCAAAATAAAGCATATATGTCATCTTGAACTAAGAAGGGGTGAGGGCTTCCTTCAAAGAGAAAGAAAGAATTCATAGGAAGATGAAAAAGAGTAAATGTTTGGTAAACAAATGTTTGCTGAGCCATGCAGAAATAATGGAACATAGAGAAGAATTTTAATAAATAAAGTTTACTGAACACCTAGCTCAGGCTCTACTGCAATTATGCATGGTGAGAGCTCTCTTCCTGGAGTAGATCCTCTAAGTTCTTTAAGGCAATTAGGGGGCAGATCAAAGTTTCTTCCTGCAACTTTGAGCCTCGATGATTTTCAAATCAAAATAATTTGCATGCCAAAGTGGCACATTTTGGGGTGACTTTTTCTGAACCTCTACAAAGGAATGCAACTTAGAACCAAAGTCAAAGGAAACCATAAAAGTAAATATCCTTTATTAAACTTCATCTGTCACAAAGGAATAAAACAAAGCTTGCAAACTCCGAAGTGATTGAGAGGCACCAGACTTTATGCTGAGCTCAGTCATTTCTCTCCGCTATTAAATATTGTCATGTATCACTGTGCTCTTTCTCCTGCTCTAAATGAACTTCCTTCACTCCTTTTAGATTCATTTATTATGCAGTGAGATGTTATTTAAAAAAAAAATTCTTTGAAAGAAGTGACTAATATACTTGCACAGACCAGCTTTTGTGCTAACTGGGTTTATTTGTCTGTGTCAGTGCAAACTTACTGAGACTTTCTCACAAAGAGGCAAAATCTACAGACAGGATACTTACTCACAAAACTACAGCATGTTACAAACTTGAATTCCATATACTGTCTAAGGCAAGGATTTTAGCAACTAACTTGGGGGCAGAACTACTGAAAACTTTTGTTCTTATGAACATCAATTAAGATTGACTATAAAATAATATTTTAATTCTTTTTTTGTGAGATCATATATTTTGACTTTGGAGTATTTAAAATGTTCCCCTTTTTCTATGAAATAATAGGAAAGGGTAGTGTGTGTGTGTGTGTGTGTGTGTGTGTGTGTGTGTGTGTTTGAAAAGGTTTACTCTCTTCTTTGCCAAAATAAAAATATACTCATCCTTTGTCATACCTCTCCTTTCCTCCATTCTCTATATCTTCCTCTCTTCTTCCTTCCTCATTTAAACTGTCTTAGGAAGTTTAATCATTGGCATACAGACAGTATGCCAGAAACATATTCCATGCAGAGCCCTTTCTTTCAATCCTGTCCATCTCTGCAATTACCCACCTCTAGCTCTTCTTTATCCTCTGGAGCAGTGGATCCCAGTCTTCCTTGGAATCACAATTCCTCGGGAGTGCTGAAGATACACACACCACTTCCGATGATGCAGCTCCTGAATCAGCACCTCCCAGGGAGGGGTCTGTAAATCTGCATTGTTGACAAGGAATACAGTCGTTAGTGCATTCGGGGAAACACTGTTCTAGTGGCACCAGACTGTTAATATTCCTTGTACTTGCTATTCCATGCCCAAATCCCACCCTCAACCCCCTCAGTCTCTTAATCCACTCTCCCCACTCTGGTTCCCTCCCTGACTTTGCCCGGTAAGCTCCCCCTCCTCCCTTCATTGATATCATTGGATTCGATTCTCACTTTCTGTGAGAGAGTTCCCTAGCTGACCTCCACTCCTCAACTCACATGCATTTCACATTTCACATAAACTACCAGACACTTACCTTATTGCTCTGTAATCATCTGGGTGCCTTCCTCAGCCAGATTCGGTCCTTGAACAGGGGGTTTGTGCCTCCTTCGTGCTTCTCCCCCAAGGCTCAGCACCATGCTGGAGAGGCATTCAATGCCAGATAAATACCTATAAAGTGAATGAGGGAAAGAAGGAAAGCATGAATGAATGAAAGAGTAGAAGCATAATGTCGCGAGGTAATTCTCTGCTTTCTCTCTTTTAAGCATCATGCTCGTTTTCGGGTAATTGCCGAGGGGACCCACGCTAGAGTGTGCGTCACCGATGTTTCGTGAGGAGAGAAATCTGGTGTATGGGTTTTCTGTGTAAGAAAGGAAGAAGTCTCCCCCTGCCAACTTTACCTTCAAAATATATCTTCCTTAGTGCTGAGCACTGTCACCATTTCCACGAGCCTCACTCTGGTCCAGGCTTCTGCCACCTCTGTGGTCTCTCCCTAGTTCCTTCGATAGGACAAGCACAAATGGGTTTTGCACTCAGTTTTCCCTCTGCCTGAAATAATCTTTGTACATCCTGATATGTGCATCTTAGCTCAGTCCCTCCCGGAAAGGTTTTGTCTAACCGACCTACCTAAAATATTGCTCCTGCCAAACTATTAAATTACCCTGCTTTATTCTTTCTTGCATTGCGGTACTTCTATACAATGTCTATTGTATATTTGTGTTTAGCCTGTCTTGACCACTAAAATATGATTTCCACCAAGACAGAAGTTTTGTTTTGTTCACTGCTCTAGTTCCAGTCCCTAGAATAGTTCACCATAAGCAGTAGGTAGTGTGTATATATATATATATATATATGTATATATATATATAATGTTGCCTGTGAGTGTGGCAGAATATGTAACCTACAATAGCTATGCAGGCTAGCACAAGGCATACACTCACTGAGGACACAACAGGTACCTTAAAGCAACATTGTAAATGCCCCTCGATCTATGGCTGCAGTTGCTAAGAATTAAGGATTTGATGCATGGTCTGTTTCTCAGCTGCTTGGGCTATTACCTAAGAAAGCATGGGAGGGTTTTCCTGCTGTTCCCCTTATGAAAGTGGCCATCTGACTTCCTGTCCACTGCAGCCTAGGGGAACATGACAGTGGGACTGTGCTCCTGGACTTATATCCAGTTTCGCCTTTCCCGATCCTACAGTGATACTGCTGAGGTCCAATTAAACACCAAATCAGCGAAGTGTTAGGAGTGTGCCAGCCCCAGAAACCTCACTTTTGCAAGAGAGCCACATACTCTGTTTGCTTCTGCCTCCAGAACACCCTCTTTGTTTTGAATTCCTGGAGTGGATTGGGCTGCCCAACTACAAGGTTTGATCCCAGGCATTTTTTTTTTCCTTTTTCTTTTCTTTCTTTCTTTCTTTTTTAAAAGATTTTATTTATTTATTTGACAGAAATCACAAGTAGGCAGAGAGGCAGTCAGAGAGAGAGGAAGGGGAAGCAGACTCCCTGCTGAGCAGAGAACCGGATGCGGGGCTGGATCCCAGGACCCTGGGATCATGACCTGAGCCGAAGGCAGAGGCTTTAACCCACTGAGCCACCCAGGTGCTGCCTTTTTGTTTTGTTTTGTTTTGTTTTTAGCTACATGGAAACTCTGATAACAGGCTCAGAATTTGGTTAGCTTCAGGCCCTTGCTGTCTGTATTATCTTCCCACATAGGAGTCTCTGCTTCATTTTGCCCACACCCTGAGGGAAATCTGATCCATTTCCTTCTGTGACCTTGAAGCTGTTTCCTTTCTTCCCCCTTTTGGACTATAAAGGTAGCAACTGCAGTCTAATCTCTTCCACTATGACTTCAATTCTTTGCCTTCTTCAGTTTTCCTTTCTTTGTTGGCTCAAGTGTTTCCTAATTGCAAAGATAAAAACAGTGGTCAAGGATGAACAGTTTCCTGTTTTGAGTTATGTGTATGTCCCTTCTCTCACTGACTCTCTACCTCTCCATATCCCAGATGCCATATGGCCAAACCATGGTGTCATGGGCATCTCGTTCACCCGCCAGGCATGAACAGTTCTTAGTGCATTTGATGGCTTTTCAGAGAATCAGCCTGGTCTTTGAAATTATATTTTAAAAGCTTTTAGATGTCTGGGTCCACATTTCTTTGCCAGAGAGGAAATAAGAGGTAAGAAAGAATATGTTGGATATATCAAAGGGCAACACTTCTTTCTTCCCTGGTCCATCATTCACATCTCCAAGGGCACTGTCCAAAGGGACACAGTATGGGCATGGGCTTTAAAATTTAAGTCAGGAGGAGAGGAAGAGTGAAGGAAGCATGATTGCACATAAGATGTTGGTGATAACTGGGTTATCAGATGCGGGTGTGAGCTGGATGAACCTAGGCTATCAGAAAATTCCACCAAAGTCAAGTGTATGCTAATCCAAGGTAACCAACGTGTTCTAGTTTTCCTGGGAATTTCTTGATTTTAATACTGAAAACCATATGTCTGTACTAAATAGGATAGTCAGTCCCTACAAAATTATTCAAATACAAAGTTGAGTGCCTACTGCGTGCCAGCATGTTTCTTACATAAACTCCAGGTTTGGTCGGTCAGTCCTTTAGCCTGTCCTCATCTGCATTTTTCTTCCTTCTGTTTACATAAATCCTTGAAGGTCGCCCCTTTGTCGACAATTTCACATTCATGTCTGGCCTTCGTTGTCCTGAATGCTTGACCCTGTTAATTGGATTTTATTCTCTGACACGACCTTGGTCTTCCATAGACCTGGCATGAAAATGCTGTTTGGAGTGGCAATGAAAATTGAACATGGGCAAATCCCAGGGAAGACAATAACTCATGGTGGAAAGGAAGTATAGGACACAGGGGTTGCAAGGTAGGGCTGTGCCCTCCCACAACATAGAATATGCCCATGGATTTGTTAAAATGTCAAAAGCAGGTGTTTCTTTGTTCTCCATTCTGAGCTTCAAGCTAACTTGGGCATTCAGCTAAATCCCTCCCAGGTGCTGAAACAGTATGTGGTTTAGGATTTCAGAGGTAATTATTGCTGAATGCATTGTATGGCCAGTGCACCTGCTAGGTAGATGTTATGAAAGAATGTGTCGAGGGGGGCACCGAAAGAATTTGGGGCACAATTTGTCTACCCTAAGACCTCTTACGAAGCCTATTAAGGTCATGAAAAGCTAGTCATGGAGCTGAACATATTCCCAATATGGTTAACAACACAAAAGATGTAACAAGAACTAAAAATCCTAACAAGATCAGGCAGCAGGTCTAGGTCAGAGAAAATACCAGCACTACCCTGAGAAATTCAAGCTGCATAGTACCATTCCAGTCCTGCAGCTGATACACAATGAGTTATCTTGTAGTAAAGCTGAATATCTAGACATTTAGATTTAGATATTTAGATCCTCACTTGGGTACCTAAGGGAAATATTTGGTCTGATGATCTAAAATGAAGGGGGGGGTTCAATGTGGTCATTCATTGAAATGATCATGTTTCCCAGCATTGGACAATGCCCTTGAAAGAGAACGGAGGACAAGAACAGCAACAAAAATCCAGTTTTCCTGCTCTGATGGAGCTCAAGATCCAGGGAGATTCAGAAATTAATCAAATAATTACCCACATTAATATAAAATCACCACTGTGATAGTACCACAAAGGAGAGGTACCAGGTTTTCTGAAAGCCTGTAATCGGGGGATTTGAACCGATTGGGTGGCTCCTCTGAGACACTGAAAACTAGGATGAGATGAGAAATACCCATGCTTGTTTAGTGCTTAAACAAACAGACATCTAAAAGCTTTTAAAAGCTGGGCACTGCTAACAGCTTTATCACATTTTCTTGATTAATTCTCATACATGAAAATTTGGAAGTAGGCATTATCCTTTTAAACCTTCATTGATCTAGGAAGAGAATCCCACCATTATCTAGAACCTCGGGAAGAAGCTTTCATCATTATCAATAACTTAAGGAAGAATATTCTGTTAAGATCCTCTAGAACAGAGGTTCCCTGAGCTTCTGTTCTATACCTCTGTCCCCAGTGCCTAGAGCTACTGCAACAATCCAAGTCTTGCACAGGATAACAACTCTGATGTTCATTGGGTGACTTTATTTATTCCCATTGTGCGGATTAGAAAATCTGGCCTGGAGAGGTTGGGTAGTAGGTGTGGAGCCATATAGGTCCTGAGAAGCAGAGCCACTAGTAGAACCAAGCTCTGTGTCCCCAGACCAAAGGAGGAAGTGGGAGTTCATTTGCATGAGGGGGCACAGTAAGTGCCAAGGCACATTTGTACAGGGTTTGCTGCCCTTCCCACACATCCTAGATTGGAAGGACCTGCAAATCTTCCAGTTTCCCCAGAAGCAGGATCCAGGCAAGGTCTTACGCCTTCATGGGCAGGAGAAACGGATCACTGGTGGTGGAGAGGGGGTGTGGCACTTTGAAACACAGGCCCTCAACATCACCTGTCTTGCTGCTAAAGCTGCAAATAAGTATGTCCAGACTCCTGTCTGGAGGATGAGATCCCTGGCTCCGGGAGGCTCTTGTGCTGACGGTTCCTCTTGGAAAAGCTTGCAAGCACCTTCTGAAAGCCACACCCGCTGAAAGCTTCCGTACAGCACAGACACAAAAGCTTGAAACCTTGAGGCTTCGTCCACATGGATTAAATAAAATGCTTTAAGTGACTTTTGGCTACTTATAAAAAACAATTTACATAAATGGATGTGCTATTCAAAGAGGGTAGAGAGGGTGGTTTTAATTTTTTTTTTTTAACTTTCTTTTCCCCTCAGTTTAATAGCTGCAGAAGCCTCAAAGAGGCAACTCTTTTTTTTTTTTTTTAAATTTATTTGACAGATAGATGACGAGTAGGCAGAGAGGCAGGCAGAGAAAGAGGAGGAGGCAGGCTCCCCGCTGAGCAGAGAGCCCGATGCGGGACTCGATCCCAGGACCCTGAGATCATGACCTGAGCTGAAGGCAGAGGCTTTAACCACTGAGCCACCCAGGCGCCCCAAGGCAACTCTTTTTAGTAAAACCGGCTTGGAAATTTATTGAGACAGACTCCAGCTGACCCTGTTTCAGGCAGCTCTCTGGGGCCTCCCACATCAGCCGCCTGAGGGCTGGGACCTCCGATGGCCCACTCCTCCCCCACTCAGGTCTCCTGATCTGAGAAGCTCTCAACGTCCCAGGCAAGTTCCAGTTGCTACCGGAAGCCAGGTTTGCCGAGGATCTAGGCAGAACTTATAGGTTTGATCCCACTTTCCCTTTATGAAGATGGATCTGGAACACTGAGATGCCAGCATACAACACACACACACACACACACACACTCAGACACACACACAGAGACACACAGACACACAACAGAGACACTAACACACATACACATACATATCATGGACACACAGAGACATACAGACACACACAAAGAAACATACACATATACACAGACACACACAGATGTATAGATACACACGGATACACATATATACAGACATATAAACTACACATACACATAGACATACACGCACAGAGACATACACACAGATACATATGCACAGACACACAGACACACAACAGAGACACACACAGACTGCACTCAGAGACACACAGACACATACAGAGACATACACACACACACTCATGCAGATACACATACACACAGACAGACACACGACAGAGATACATACACAGGCTACACACACACACACACAGACCATGTACACCACAGATATACACAGACCACACTAATACACACAGACACACAGACACACACGGATCACACATATACCTCAGATACACATAAGCACACACACTACAGACACATACAGACACAGACAAACAAGTATTGGGCTCATCAATGTGGCCCATATGGAAGAGATACTAAAAATGTAAAATTGTTGCTTAATTAATGGTTGTATGTATTCATTTTATCTAGCTTGATTTTATTGTTGTTTTTGGAAAGATGATGTGTGTGTTTGGTAAAAATCCCAAACAGATTAAATGTCTTTTTTCAAATCTAGAACAGTTCTTCCCTTTCTCCCATGTCACCCAGTCAGAAATATGTGTTATGCATACAAACATCTATTTTCCATCCTCTGCCATACGCTTTTTTAAAATCAATAGTAGCATGTGGATATAGTTATGCATCTTGACTCTTTATTTAATAATACATCTTTGAGACTGGGACTTCAGTAGTGATAATGATGGTGGTGATGACAGGAACACACACAAATATGCTTCATGTTCTAATTCTCACATTGCTGTGTGTTCTTTCCACGTGATCCTTATCACAGCCTATGGGAGATGTGCTAGCATCAACCCCCCCCCCAGTTTCACAGAGAGGGAAACAGAGGGGAGGAGCAGTTAAGTGACTTCCCCAAAGTCACATGGTGGGAATTGGAATGTGATTTGAACTTGATTCTGTGCCTGAAACCACTGTGCAGCATTACCTCTCGGTATGAAATCACTGCCTCTCATTTATCCTTTTTAAGAGCTGCATACTATTCCTATAAATGAATAAATAATGTTAATGTATCTTCTCAGCTGTTAATAATACCTTACGTTTTTTCTCAACAGTTATCTATTGCAAGCAGTGTTTCAAACTTTAAATATCTCACTATCCATCTTTGTACTTGTGCTTTGTGCTTGTAATATCAAGTCATCAAGTTTTAATGGTCGATTTGCTGGACTTTGAACACCAAAGCTTATTTTCTTCTTACTGAGAGGCGAAAAGGAGAGGATTTATGATTGCAGAACATTTGAGGCATCCCGCTGCTCACCGCCAGTTCAAAATGGTCCCCTCAAAGTGCAAATGCTCAGTAAACATTAGAGAATTAAATAACGAAAAAACAGTCATGTTTTGAAAATTATGCACAATGTCGAAAATACGTTGATTCATCAGATCTTATGTATGTAAGCCAATCAACTGTCGTGCTCAGGCTATAGATCAGGAAGTGGGATCCTGTAATTTGAAGTCCCAAAGACAAGGAAGTGGTCGAGTCATCTCTGAACTTCAGCTCTTGGGAATCCAAATCTATATATTATGTCCTCTGCGTCTGACCTCAGCAGATTTGACCCAGGGGTTGCCCCACTTTGTTTCTGTTTGGATAGGATTAATGCCAGTTGCAGGAGAAAACATTAGATACAATAACCAGTAAAAAAATCAAATAATACTTAACATGCCTTAAGTACTTATCAAGTCAGAGACCTTGGAGATGACCACGTGGCATTGCATTACCTCCTCTACCATCGCCAGTCTCCCTGGGAGGTTCTTTCTATTGCTATTGCCATTTTGCAGATGAGCAAGAGAAAATAGAAGCTAAGCAAAATTTAGTAGCTTGCCCATTATCCTGAGAACTAATAAGTGACAAGGGAAGACTCAAATTCAACGTGACTGCCTCCAAAGACCGAAGCCCCCAACACTCCTGCCTATTGAAATAAATATGATGTCATTACCCTTTGAAGACCTTGAAGGTAACTTGTATGGCTTGTGCCAAATCTTGAATGTATCCACATCTCCGGGGGGTTCCTGTCCCTTATTTCTGGGAGTCTTCACCATACCTCTTGAGGAATCTGTCTCAGCTTCTGTTATAATGAGATCTATCAAATAGCAAATATTCCATTGTTTAATAAATAACTACATATTCTTAAAATGGCAAACTCACCAGAATCGGCCTTTACTTAATAATCAGAAACACCAACCTTATGAATATTTCATGCTCACTCATTTCTGCTGAGAGTGTAAGCATCCTGCATTTCTAAAGCTCCAGATTATGCAGGGAACAATGGAAAACATATGTTTTGTGTGCTTCCTTTAACAATTTGATGATGGAGGAACACCTGGCCGTGTTGGAGATAATGTAAGAAACAGTCGCCTTTTGTTATTTGAGTGCTTGAAATAAAAATCTCGAATGGCAAGTTGTAATCCAACCGCAGTAATTATAGAAGACTGTATAAAAAGGTATACATTTTAAATTCATAAATCTAAATGAGTCTATCTGCAAGTAAGTAAACTTTATTCAATTTTCCACTGCAACTATCCCATCAACACCATCACCCAAGAGCCTGCAGACACCGTACTGCTCAGATGTTGAAAGGTTTGGGTTGAGGGTTCAACGGATTCTTTGTTCTTCCCACTCCACTTTAAATCCATGACTCCTAGAGTGTTCTAAGTGATCTGAAGGAGGAAGACACAGTTCACTGAGAGTGCCTAATAGGGGACCCAGTTGTGGAATGGGGACACAGGAAAGGCTTCCTCCACGAGAAAGCACGGAAATCTAGAGGATGGACCCCTTAGGAGTTGACCTGGTAGAAGGGCCGGGTTCACAGGAGATGACAGGCATTGGAAGAGCCCCTGGAAGAAGCAGGGCACTTTCTGGAATCTGGAGAGAGCCAGTGTGGCCTAGCGCGATGACGGACAGGAGTAGCAGTGTGAGTTTGCCAGGGGGCAGATTGTGCAGAGCCTAGAAAACCGTGAGAACAAAGAGTTTGGATGTCTGACCAGGATGGTCTCAAGCCATTGAAATGTACAATGCCAGCGAGAGACATGACCAGAGTCATGTTTATGAAAATCACAATCCTTCTGCCTGCCGAGTGCTGAGTGAGAAATGGCAGGAGAGAGAGAATTGAGAACATAAATGCAGTAGTCCAGATAGAAATTATGCTGGAGGCATGGATCAGAAGAATCGAGAAAGCGAGCTGGAGAGAGATGACCTGAGAGGCACCGTAGCAGTGACACACACAGATGAGAGTGATTGATGGGATGTTGGCAGTAGAAAAGAGCAGGGTGTCGAGAACAAAGTGGAGATGAATGACTTGGCAGACTGGGGAGAGGGTGAGTTCTGTTTTGGACTCTATAACACTGTTTCCGAATTCTCTATTTCCTGGCAATTTGTAGCAAGAGCAAAAAACAATATATAAACAAGAACCACATCCTAACTGTGCTTCATAATGCCAAGAATTTTGTCCACATCCTCACGGCAAGGGTACCTCTATCTGTGAGGTTCGCTGCTCGATTCTCAGAGCCTGCTGTGATTCTGGGGTGAAAAGCAGGTGCCCACCAGCAGGTCTGTTAATAGCCCATGAGCAATGTGACCTGGAGAGTAAGGGTCTTATGGAGGGACCCTGTCCTTCCTTTCCCCGCTCTTCCTTTTCCCCATCATTCTCTGCTTCCTTCGAAACTTTCACCGGCAGCTCTCCTTTATGAGCTATTTTAAGGAGTTAGACAAATTGATACTGTAGTTCATATGGAAAAACAAACATATAACAGTAGCCAGGAAAAAAATAATTGAAAAGAAAAGCTCTGAGGGGGTCTAGCCCTCACAGACATTAAAACATCCAATATAAAGCCTCTATAATTAAACCAGTGTGAAACAGGGACCTGTATAGACTAACACACC
This sequence comes from Enhydra lutris kenyoni, assembly GCF_002288905.1. NCBI lineage: Eukaryota > Metazoa > Chordata > Mammalia > Carnivora > Mustelidae > Enhydra > Enhydra lutris. The sequence goes on along the minus strand of NW_019154090.1, from coordinate 6,849,703 downwards.
CGTGGAACAGAAGCTAAAGTCTAGAAATAGTTCCAGGTACTTAAGGTAATTTAGTGTATAATGAAGGTGGCATCTCAAAGCACCTTGTAGGGTAGAGAAGAACTTTTTAATAAATGGTGTTGGGACAACTGGGTAGCCATTTGGAAAAAAGATAAAATTGGATCCATATTTCACACCAGGTGTAAGAATGCACTCCAAACGGATTAGGGATCTCAATGTAAAAACGCGTAACTAAGCCAAGACCAGAGGAAGACACAGGGGAACTTTCTTTTGTCCATCGTGCCCTGGAAGCCTTCTGAAGGTGGTTCCAAATCGAAACACAGAGCAAGGAAAGAGGGATGAATTTTACCGCAATAAGAGAAGAAGTCACACGGCGAAGAACAACAGCGTAAATGAAGTCAAAAGACAACAGAAAATTGAGAAAAAATCTGCACAAGGTATACCACAATCAACCCATGAATGTCCCTAGTAGACTGAGGCACGAAGGGCCCAAAAGCTGATTTTTTAAAAATGAGGATGATTCATAAAAGAAGATATAAAAATGGCCCCTCAATATATGAAGAACCAGTAATTCATAAATGGAGAAATGAACATTTAAACACATAGAATGAACCACTTATCAGACTGGCAGAAATTAAACTGTAATGGTTGGTGCTATGTGGGGAGACTCTGAGTGGGAAGGGGGTCAGGGGCTCTCTCACACTGCTGTGGAGGGATGCTGATGGGGATAACCCCTCAGGAGCGGAATTTGACAAAATGTAACAAAATTCACATGCACGTACCTTTGGTCCCGGAGTTCCACGTCTAGGAATCTACCCCAAAGGCGTGCACGTAATGTCGCAAAAACAGGCACGAGGAATCCCAGCCTTGTGTGCACTTGCAAAATTTTGGAGAAAACCTAAATGCCCGTCCATAGGAGAGGAGTTGCACAGCTGTTGGTGCAGCCACAAAATGGTGCTGGGCAGCTATGAGGAGAATGAGGATGAGGTCTGCAAACTGATTTGGAGTGATTTCCAGAAGGTGCTGCTAAGTGAAGCTAGCAAGGTGCAGAGTAGTAGCCATAGCATAGTCTCCTTCCTGTAAGAAAAGGGGGCTATAAAAAATAGATACCTGTCTACAAGTTTGTGCAAAAGAAATGCAGGATGAGTAAACAAGAAACAAAATAGATCAGTGACCTGGGGTGAGGGGAGACAGGGGAAGGGCAGTGGAGCATCAGAACAGAGAACCGGGAAAAGGAAGGTGAGACTTTTTAAATCTTACTGCAGCATTAGAACTATCGTAATGGAAAAAATACACGTACCAAGAAAACATAGAAGCCAAGGAATATCTATATCTATATCTATATCTATATCCATATCTATATCTACATATCAAGCAGGATGGGAGGGGAGCCCAATGTGAAAATATAAACAGCAATAAATGAATGTAATTGTGTCATAAATGAGTAATAGAACTTCTCCGGAAGGAGAAAGAAAAGAAGTAACCCCAGTAACTTTGGAAGACAGAATTTTCACTGGATGCTCTAAAGGTAAAGGCATATGAGAGCCATTTAAAAATACTGGCTTTGTGGGGTGCCTGGGTGGATCAGTGGGTTAAAGCCTCTGCCTTCAGCTCAGGTCATGATCCCAGGACCCTGAGATGGAGCCCTGCGTCAGGGCTCTCTGCTCAGCGGGGAGCCTGCTTCCTCCTCTCTCTCTGCCTGCTTGTGTTCTGTCTGTCAAATGAATAAATAAAATCTTTAAAAAAAAATAAAAATTTAAAAAATAAAAAATAAATAAATAAAAAGGAAGAACGTGTTCCCAGAGAAGTAGGCAGCTTGTAACCCAGGAGTTACCAAACTTTTTCTGGCAAGACAGATAGTGATATTCTAAGCTTTATGGGTCAAAAGACAAAAATCAAGGTTATTATTAGATACTTTCATTACAAGAGAGAGGATGGATCTTGACCAATGTCTTTGGCAAGTTTCAAAATATAAAAATAATTGTATTATTATGAAATAACAAAATGTTATTATAAAATATCACTATTGTTTTGTTACACTCAACTAATAATTTTGAGAATGAAATTCTTGCTTGTGGGAGGATCACATTTGACTTCAAAAACCAATGTTCCCAATGATCATATTGACTGCAAGTGTTCATCTGTAAAAATTTTCTTAGTTCACCAAACACTGATGGTTCATGGGACTTTGCCCCCAGAGTAGTTCACTAGTCCCTGAGCTGGCCCACACCTACCCCTACAAGTTCATCGCCATGGTCCACTTCCCGGTTCACTGGGCTTAGCGTCTTCCATCCCATTGCTTGACTTTCCCAAGTTTCTCTCTGCTACTGGGTCTTTACACCTCAGTCTGGTACCCAATCTGCTCTTCACCTGGCTGGTCACATCATTTACATCTCAGTTCAAACACTAATTTATTAGGGACCACCCTTTCTAAGCAGCCAGCTTCCAATTTAGCCACTTGCTCCCTTATTACTCAACTTAACATCTTTTAGAGCTCTTATCTCTCTCTGCAATATCATGCATATTTATTTGTTTAACTGTTTCCTGTCTGTGCCTCTAACTTAAGGTCCAAGATACAGAAGGGTCATGTTTGGTTAAATCCAATGAATTAGCCATTGCTCGGTATATATGGCTTTTTAGTAAACACTTGGATCAATAACAACTGAAGAGAGAAAAAAAGGGTTACTGTAATACACATAGTGCATACACAATATAACAAAAGCTGGCCAGAAAAGACGTACCAGTCATAAGGGATGTTTCAGAAACTGAAAGTTTCCCTTGCTGTTCTGCTAAGATCCCAAGAGAAAGCTGCCAGCTATGACCTTGTAATTGTTTAGTAAGGGCATCCACTTCAAGCCTATCATTGACTTGTTCTAGCTATGGAATCACTGCTAGCAGTTCATCTCGTTTCTGCATCGACTCAGAAGCAAATGAACATCAGATGAGATACAAATGTTGACACAAACTCATCTACATTCCATTCAAATTGTAGAAGAGGTACAACAACACATTTACATTTAAAATGGCATGACTCTACAACTCCCCAAATCATCACGGTGTTCAGAGTCATACATGAGTTGCTAGGTTAGACTTACAAGTCACATGTTGGTGACCAGTTGCCTCTGAAAATAAAAGATTTCCTATTCTAAGCAGAAATCCCATTATATTCTACATGGCATGTGATAATGATAAAATGCAAATGATTTCGTATCAAAAGTTAGTACAAAACCTGCTGGGCATACAAAGAAATGAAAAGGGAAGAAAGTTAAGAAAATTTAGAAAAGATTTTAAAATTAGAATTGTCACTAGCTTAGGGAAGAAAATTACCCATTTTACCAGACACTGCAGTGAGAAGAAAATTTGCAAATTAGATTTATAGGGAAGTAACCTCAACACAGACAAAAAATAAACAGAAAAGAACAAAGTCAAACACCACTTGTAACTAACCTTGAAGAGATCAACTCTTTGATGGATTAAGCAGCCTACCTAGAATATGTGTCTGTCTGGCAATGATTAACTACTGGGTTGAAAATGAATTTATGTGAAGTTTAGGATGCCCATTTGTAAGAGCAACATATATTAAAACTTTGATAGAAAAACACTTTATATGAAAGTCAAATAAGGAAAACCTTCGCTTCCCTTCAATGAAGTCAGTGAGGATCATTCAAGATTGTTAGAGCACTTGCTTTGTTTCAAAATCATTTGAACAGTTTAAAAATTATTTCATAAATACCAAACATAAGAAAATATCGTCTAAAATCCAATTTCCCTACTATTCAACTGACTTCGCTATGTGGGCAATGTTCATCTCTTTGTTTTATGCATGTAAAATATTAGATAGTTATGTTAACAACTATCATAAATAATTTTGTGTCCTGTGTTTTCTTACTGTATCACAAACATGCTTAGGTTGCTATACTGTCTTTACTTTTACCATTTTTATGACAACTGGGTAGTCCATATCAACATTATGTGATTGTTTATTTTTATGTTGTTTTTCCTAATTTTTCTTTATTAAAATATTATTGAATCTTTTACATTGTCTTTGAAGGGGAAACATTTTAAATTTATTGTTTTATTACAGACTAGTTTGAAAACTATCAATACAAGAAGGGAATTACCCACAAATGTCATTTTGAAAACATCAATGTTTTATTTATGTGCATCTTCAATTTCATGTCATAAAAATACAGTATAGATAGAATGTTATATTCTAGTCTTTCCATTAACATCATGCCCAACATATGCTGTTTTCTTCAGTGTTTTTTGGGTTTTTTTTTTTTTTTTTTTGGTAGCTTCTCTATGGTTACTGTAGCTCACATTATTCTGTATTGTTTTCTTTAGGTAATTGACCATTCTCTGAAATCAGTGTCCTAATGAACCTGGTATGTTCTCTCCCTCCTCCCACCAGAAATGTAAGTATCATGAGGCAACGATGGCCTCACGGCCTATCGTGCACAATGTTGTCTGTTCATGGTCTGGAATGGTGCTAGACACAGGGTGCATATTCAGTCAATAATTATGGACAGATGAATAAGTGAAATTCAGGCGGGTTGTGGTAGACCCACATTTTGAATCCTGGAGCTCTGATTCCAGAACTGTTCTCTAATATAAAATGGAAGATGAACCCATGTGCCATTTTCTTTTCTATAATTCCCCCGGTGTGGTGGCAACAGTGAGTCTTTGTTTCTTTGAAGAGCTATAACTTCTTATGTTGCGAGGGACTTGTGGTAAATTTCTCTAGTTTCTCCAGAAAAAGGTAAGTTTGATCCCCAAGATCTAGCAGCAAACCAAGAGCAACCTATGGATGCTTAGCTGTTCTCAGCTGCAAATATTACGACATACTGTTTTATGACACTATTTTATAATATTTTAGCGAAAGGGATGTGAACTTTGAAGGCCATCCTGGCACATGACATGATCTTAATTGTACAAATTAACAGCTGCATGAGTTACTTGCTCCTCTCTGCCTCAGTTTCTTCTTCTGCAAAATGGGGGAAAATAATTCCCTTTCAGGTGGTTGTGGTGAGGACTAAGGGTTAAGTAAATTGATATAAAAATCAAGTGTACATCTGCATTTATATATAATATTGGGCAAGGTGCTTGGCATGTAGAAAACATTCCATAAACACTGTTGTCATCATCACTACTGTAGAGTGGTCATTGTTTCGTAAGCCCCAACCAACTTTTCACTGACTGAATGCAAGTACCGGTTTAAAAGTATTCCTTTAAACAAATAGGACAGATTCAAGGCTATACATTGAATATCCCTCTTGGTTATTTGCATTGTAATATGCTATCTTGACTGGAAGAAAAAAGGAAGAATGGCCAACTTTTTGCTGGAAATGGTGCATAACCGTGGGTTTGAACATACCGATGCGTCATTCATGTGAACGTCATTCATCATGTGTGCTCAGGTTGGGGAGGGAAATGTTAAGTGCCGTTGCTTTTGACTATAAAAATCCCAGGGGCCAAATTATGTAAATTCTCATGGAATTCAGGAGTGCATCCTGCCAACCAGGGGACATAATAAATGTTGTTGATGTTGTAATGAAGATACTTCAGTTTCTGATAAAATGGCTTCTTTCTTCAGGAGATTGCTTTAGGACCAAAGACTTTGCTTGAAGGTGAAGGGGATTTTTTTTTTTTTTACCTAGATTCATAAATTAAGTGGGAAAAAAAAATCCTATCTGAGGCAAAGAAAAGACTTTTTTCCTACACGTAGGGACACTCAAAGGCTCTAGCACATTCTGCCTCATATGCCGCATCTGCTGGAAATCTATAGTAAGAAACACAACTTACTGTAGTGACTCTCCTCTTATCTTAAAAAACAAAAACAAAAAACCAAAACAAAACAAGACCCAACTTTTTTTCTTCCAAATTCTTATTGAGGAGTGATGAGCTTTAAAATCAGGACGTAAATTAAGAACATGTGATCAGGGTTAGGAAGGTCATCCATTTTGTGTGGATATAATCCCAGGCCATAGATAAGCAATGTCACCCACTGTGGCTTCATTATGGGAAGAATAGTCAAGATCAGTTTTGCTATATTGCACTCACACACAATGTAATCTCAGCGACTGGACCATACAAATTAATGTCCCACTCATGCCAATTCCACTCTAGTCTTGTTTGCTCTTCTAAGGTCACACTCTTTAGGTGCTGACTCAGAGATCCAGACCTTTCCCAGCTTTCAACTTCAACATCTCATTATTGCCCCACTGGGATCACCACTAGAGGGAAAGATGGAGCTGTAGAACTCACACTCTTTCTGTTTTGCTTCCATTTGCTTAAGACCAAGACCCAAACTAGCCCTAACACGGCACCCCTATCCACAAGGAAAATGGAAAACGTTCAAAGGTGGCATCACGTAGATGTTCAGTGAGCAGTAGAGTGTAAAGATACAATTACCAGAATATATCCTGAGAAATATTAGTGCTCTAAGATATTCTGTAGGAAAATGCAAAAGGGCAGGCACCCAGCTAACCGAAACACTATTGAAATATGACCTGGTAAATTCCCCACTTGGAAATTCTCAATACACATTAGCCCGTTGTCAGTTCTGAGAAACCATTCTACAAATAAGCATGATCATTGCTGTTCAATCTAGTTGGTTTTTTTTTTCAAACTTAGTAGAATAATTCCTTCTCATAACACCCATGAACCTAATGTTCCATTAACTCATATTAAAAAAAATATTGCATTAGGCATCTTGAAAACTAAAAAGAAAAATACAATGGACACTTAATAAATATGTATTGTTAGAATGTAAAACAAATGAATGAGAAGTCACTTTTTAGACTCAGAGACACCCGTTAAACCAAAGTTTGAGTAACCAAAATTCCATACAACACCTGCATTAAAGTTGAAAAATAAAAATCCTAAGGCCAACAGCTAGCTTTTGCTTGCAAGATGCTACGTACCAATTTTGATGGGTTTTTGTTGTTGTTGCTTCCCCTATGCTGACTTGAGTGGTTTTTTTATGTCATCAGCTACTTCTCATCTGCCTAAGATTTCACAGTGGAATTCATCAGGGTGTTATGCTCAGCTTGTACCACTCATCCCACACTTCCTTCCGCAAAGGAATTTAAGAATGGAAACCAAATACTCCATTATGATAGAGAGAATCAAAATGATACGTTGTATAAGCCATGCTTTCGATGGTGTTCCATACTAAAACTCTCAAAAACTTGTTGTAGGGACTCAGCAACAGGCTCAGTGCTGCCCGTACATCCCATAAAAATACAGTTCAGTGAGGCCTTGAGCAATAATCGGGCATTGTAGCAATAGCTAATGGTTTGCCTTGGGTCCAGAGAATGGCTGGTTGTTGGCAGTGAACCACAGAAACTAGGAGGAGAAAACAATATGGAAGCAATATTATTTGCCATCTAATTCTCTATAATCCTGAAGGGTGGTTATACTGAATGATAACACACAGAGGAAAGATTAAATATAATAACATAATGTTCACACTCTGTACCAGAAGTTATTACTTTTGGCGCCGTGGAGGCAGATGGCTGGCACTGGCCATTGCCAGGAGGTGTTAAGTGGGTAAGTGGTACTGAGGAATAGAGTCATCTGTGGGGAAAAATGACAGTAATGAACTGCTTGCAATGCTGCGAAAATTCAATGAATTTGATTAAACACAGATTGCAAAACTGTTTCCTGGACAACCATTGGACACAATCATTTATACTGAAATGTGCTCTCTCTGATGGTAAGTCAGACAGGAAAACCACTGCTGTAGATGCCAGTTGGTTAAGCAACTTGACAAAAGGGGTGGCCAAGGAGATAAAAAAGAGCCCTGCCCGCCTTGCCCCCTGCCGTTTCCAGGTTTCACACACACATGGTTGTCGGACTGCTGGGGATCTTTCTAGAAAGGACAAAGTCAGCATAATAACAACTTGTGTTGGCCTAGGGGAACTAATTGGTGTACACTTTTTGTTAGATCTTTATTTTATATTCTCCAGGACCACACTCCCTGTACTAGACAAAGGTATATCCAGTACAGTTTATCTCGTGTCGGTAGGACAGATAACGATACAGCCGTGACCAAGCAGTTTCATGCGTGGAGTTGCAGGTTCGTGTCAAGAGCACAGAAAGAGGAGAGAACAGGGAGGCTTTGTAACTAAAGGGTGGCTCCAGGACCCACACTAGCATGCCACACCTTCATTACTTTTCATGATGTGATACATGCAGAAACTGAGACCGAGCATTTAGGAATGTGTAACAATTTGACCCTTCGAACAAATCTAACACTAAACAAATGTACTTTGTGGTGTTGGTGCCTATTAAAATTTGTTATTTCTCTGCTAACTCATTTTTATTAAACTTTGCAAAAGGTCTGTAATGGGTTGGAAGTTTTACTGCAGAGTGTTTGAGAACCAACGAGTTGGAGTTGCAGAGGTAGATTTGGTCTGCGTTTCCTATGAGATGCATGGCTTTGACTTACCTACTTACCTACCTATATCTTGGTTTTCTCAGTGTTTGATGTTTATTAGATTATGTCATTATTAAGTAACTGCACACCAAGAACCACTGACATGAACTATTGGAAAATTACTAAAATATTTAGAATATCGATGCCTACTCATTTGAACAATGCACAAGTTGAATGATCAGTTAAGTTCAATGGTATGGAAATGAGTCAGGTAACACACATACCTGCTTCATTCCTGTCTTCAGCTTCTGAGACAAGATTTTTGACCATCTGCCTTGTTCTAGACATGGCTCCTGCTGCTCGGAATGGTGAGTGAGTAAAAATTGCAAAGATGCTTGCCCATAAGAAGTTTGTTTTAGAAGGGGCTATAGTTGATACAGAATGGGTATCATTAATAAGCAAACTATATGATCTATTTGGGATTAAACATTGCTATGGGAAAATAAAAGAAGCATCGCAGGGCAAAGAAAGAGGGCAAATTTTGAATGTGTGGTCAGATTGAGCTTCGAGTTAAGGATGTAACATTTGCACCAAGACACAAAGGAGGTGAAGCTTGCCACGTGGGTATCTGGGGGAGACATTCTAAGTAGAGGTGATAGTGCAAAGACTCTGTGTTGGCATGATCTAGTATATTTGAGGAGCCCCATGCAGGCCAGAGTGGATGAGAGGGCAAGGACAAGAAAAAAGTGAGTAGATGAGGACAAAGAGGCAATACGAGTCAAAATAAACCATGTGAAAATTTGGTTTTTCCACTCTGAGATCAGGGCCATTGAAAGTTTGGAAAGAGAACTGACATGGCTTTACTTACATGTTAAAGGATTGTAAAGCTGTTTCAGGAATTCAGGTAAAGATGATGGTGAATCCAACAGGCTGGTAGCAGGAGGTGAGAAGTGGTCAGATTCTGGGTAAACTTGTAATGCAAAAGCAACAGAATTTCCTGACATTGGCTATTAGGTATGAGATTGTAAGAGAGAACGATAAATCCAGGAAACATTCAAGGTGATTAGCCTGAGCAACTGGAAAACCACCATCTTCTGCGATGCTGTAAGCTGTGGGTAGAACAGATTATGTGGCATTGAGGACATCTCATGGGTTTTGTTTGGAACATGTTAAATCATACTCGTCTGTTAGACAATTAAGTGCCTTCAAATGTCAAGTATGCAGTTAGAGTCTAGAGTTTGTAGGAGATATAAGTGTGGACATGGCTGGAAATAAATCAATTTAAAGCTAGGAAACTGGATGGGGTTATCGAAGGAGAGAATACAGACAGAGGTCTGCTGACTGAGATCAGAGAACCCTGGTCAGGAAACAATTATGGAGAAGAAGAGGAAAAGTGAAGGATATTTTGCAGGAATGACCAGTAGGACAGGGAGACCCTCAACAAAGGGTAGGGTTTAGGAGACCAACTGGGGAAACTTTCAGGAAGAGCTCATCAACGGGGTCAAATGCTGCTGGTAATCAAGTAAGGACAAGAGAACTTTGAATTCAGAAATGTGGAATTCTTTCATGAACATGTGAAGATGTAATGATTTATGGGATGGTAAGACGAGAGTCATATGGAAGTAAGTTTAAAGGGAATGACCAGAGATGTGTTAGAGACAGGATATAAACAAATCTCTTAAGGAGTTTATAGCATAAGGGAACAAATATATGGGACAACCACTGGTAGCAGAAGTGGGGTCGAGAGAGATTTTATGAAAATTTTTAGGATGCTTCTTCTGGGGAAAAACATCAAACAATTAATAGTACAGCTCAGAAAGTGGGAAGACTTGAGGTATACTCAAATGAGCAAATTTTGAAGTCTGAAGTTAGAAGCTGTTGGAAGGGAAGACAGTCGCAACCGAGAACATCTCTAGAGCAGGAGAGGGAACCACTGTAAGAATGGCTTGTTTGATTTCAAGGGCTATACTTTTTAAATTCTGTAAGTGGTGCTTAGCAGGCAAATTGCACAGGCATTTGTTTACAAATGCAAACTCCTTTGTAATCATCATTGAGCAATTTGTACAATCACACATTTCTTCAAACGAGTAATTAATACTGATATTTAAATACTAAATTGATAGGCTTTCTTGCTCTCTTGCTTACAAGCTATTCACATTCTAGCTGTCACTAAGAACCAGCAGAGACGGTTCTTTAAGGTTATAGGTGCAAGAAATTTCCTGTAGTCTCTACCATCTCCAGTTTTATGTTGATGTGTATTAAGTGAAGGTGGAAGAAAAAGCAACGATGCTCTTTTTCTTAATTTCTTGTCTTCCAGAACTTTTTTCCCTAATGAAGGGAAATCAAAATATACCATAGATGTGTGTACATGTGTGCATATGTGCGCATGTGTGTACTTATATTAAGTACACAAATAAACACACACATGCACACACATCTTTGGCCTATATGAGAATATTTTGTATTTTATAATATTTCTTATATTTGTATTTTTAAATTTGTATTCTTTTATAATGCATAGAATAGTTTATTTCAATATCATGGTACTCACTTATATGAAATATTATCATCCCAGAGGCATAACGCTAAAGGAAAATTTTAGAGACTAAGATCACAGTCTGTTGCAGACATTCTTAAGTCAAAGGATGGTTTTCCTAGGTCATTCAGCTCCCATTATTCTTCCTTCTTGTCACTTTGCCTTCCTTTAGAGTGACGGAGAAAGCATATCTCATTAACTACTTTAGCCTGGAAGTGACACATATCCATCCATTTGTGAGAATAAGTCAAGACGCAAGGAGGCCTGGAGCATGCAGCCCACATTAATTCCAGTCTCCCCTTCCAGCATAACTCTGTACTATGGAAGAAAACCTTGTCACTTTGGTGGCCAACCAGCTGTCTGCTACAGGGAATGAGCATTTCAAGGTCAAAGGCAATCGTAGTATGTGATGTCTTTGCCTAGGGGATATTTGAAAGAATTTGGAGTTCTGTATAGAGAAAAGCGAAGGGAAAACCTATAAGAATATTCTAATATGACTTAGTCTTTGATAAAGATATCTTACTTCTTGATCAAGGTAAGAAAGTTTTGGGGTTTTTATGTTTTATAAGAATTATCAGCCTTGGAAATCTGAAAATGAACTACAAATCTTGACATAGACTCTACTTCACAGCTAGCATTAATTATATATTTGGACCACATGGCATTTATTGCTTTCTTATTTGCAAGATCACATTAGTAACAGTAGTGATGATAAAGAACCGTCAGCATCAACGCCATCCAAAAGAAAAATAATAGGAAAAAAGTGTCCTGAGATGACAACTAAAATCAAACATGGATTGAAGACTAGGGAAAATGACCGTTTTTCACCATAATTGTAATCACATAAAATATCAGTATCAATATTTTCTTCATTTTGACAATTTAATCACATCACATGCATTTCATATAGAGATATTTCTTTGAATTGTTTTGTGATTTCTTTAGTTTGTATAAGTACATTCATAAAGTATATTATATATGCACATCCCCATAGATATATATAAAATACAACATTTGGCTTGTGTTTTTCGTATTTTGGTGGGTTAGTGAGTCTTTCCTTTATTTAAAAATGGACCTTCTGAGTGGAGAGAAATGCGTGCAGAAGTCATAGTAGTAGGAGCACCGTGAATCTACTCAGCATAATGAACTGAAACTCTAGTACTTTGGGGTCCCGATGCTCTCTCTTTGACTTAGTGAATGGTGGACACGTCTACAAAAAAATAGACAGCCACAGTGAAAGTTCAAAGTAAATAGCGAGTTAAAAAGGACAAGAAATCTTAATTTTCTTGATAACCTTTGGCAAGAAACATGGGAAATTTAGGAACCAGGTAGGTCATTTTTCCCTTGGCCCTTTTTTCTCCCAAGAAAATTGTCATTTTTTAAATCTACACTTAAAAGGCAATGCCTATGCTAGCATCAGCTCACTATTGAAACATTATCTCATTCTCAAGAAGGATCCTAAGAGTACACATTTTGAGTGAGGGGCGGAGAACGCTTTTCCTGTATTGCTGAGCTGAGCAGAGTAAAAAATATATATATTTGCTTAGAAAGAAATAGCAGAAGGGACCGGCAGGCTGTTACAACCTTTGAAGTATCCCGACTGCAAAATATTATGGAGTTGTATGGGTGTGAAGGAGTGTTCCATAAATATTTATTAAACACTTGATTAAACAAAATTCATTAAAAGTATATTCTTAGTGATCATGTCAGGCCTCTTCAGCCTGGCCCTCTGGATCCCTGCTCTACTTTTCCCCACCCAATCTGTGGCCCTGGGAGACTGGTCTATATGAAGTCAACAGGTCCCTTCCTCCTTGGTTATAGATTGTGTTTGGCCCATTGAAGCACCAGCAGGAAATTATAAAGAGAAAGAGAATGAAGGCTTGGCATTTACTGCATTAGGACCCTCCCTCCAGGACTGTCTCAGGCTGGGTGGACTGTCCGCTAAAGGACAGCACCTCTCAGAGCTGCCCTCGCCTTGCAGATCAATCCTTCCCAAACCCGTTCGCTTCCCTCGTTTCCTAGTGTGGCTGTAGTGGCAACTGCTCTGTTTCTCTTAGCCCAGGATATGCCACTGCGCCCGTGGTTTCTATATACCTTGCCCACACCTTCGTAAGACCCCTTAGTTTGAGAGTGCTATGTGAGCCCCAAACCCAGGATCCTGACAGATTCAATGAAAATAATTTACAAGATCTGAGGCCTATTCCTATAGAGTTCCCTACAGTTATGTGTAAAAATAAGACAAGTAAACACACAAACGTAATTCATGGTAAAAGCAGGAAGCGCCATATGAAAATAACTGAAATGCCCTGAGGGCTTCTAAGATAGAGAAATTGCTTCTGCTTGGACAAACAGGGAAGATTTCATGGAAGACGTTTAAATGGGAGTTTGAAAGGTGGTCAATATTTCAGTAAGAAAAGATACATCTTCCAAACAGAGGAAATAGTACAAAAAAGTGAACTTCATTTTATTTTATTTTATTTTGGCATGGCTTATTTGGGAGAACTGTGATTAAGTTTTATTGGCGTATATAATATATGGAGAGAAAAATATAAAGGAGAGTAAAAATAAGTAGGCCAGAGGTAAATTGAATGAAATGTTAGACTGGTTAGAAATTTGGTAGGCATTTTAAAATCAGTGGGGCCAACGGGTACATGACAGAGTACTCAATGTCACTCATCATCAGGGAAATAACAGATTAAAGCCACAATGAGAGGCGAAGTGAGTTGAGGGAAATTGGAGGGGGAGACAAACCATGAGCAACTGTGGACTCTGAGAAACAAACTGAGGGTTTTGGAGGGGAGGAGGATGAGGGCGTTGGGTGAGCCCGTGGTGGGTATTGTGGAGGGTACGTATTACATGGAGCACTGGGTATGGTGCATAAACAATGAATCTTGGAACACTGAAAAATAAAATAAAATAAAATTACAGGAAAAAAAAAAGAAACCCACAATGAGATATCTCCTCAGACCTGTCAGAATGACTATGATCAAAAAGATAAGAGATAACAAATGTTGACGAGGATGTGGAGAAATGGGAAACTTGTGCACCGTGGGTAGGAATGTGAATTGGTGCAGCCACTGTGGAAAACAGGATGGATGTTCCTCCAAAAATTAACACTACAATCACCATATGATCCTGCAATTCTACTTCTGGCTCTATAGCCAAAGGAAATGAAATCGCTGTACTGAAGGGACACCTGCATTGCCATGTTCATTCCGGCATTATATGGAAAGAGCCTAAGCATCCATCGATGGATGAACACATAAAGAAATTGTCTCACACACACACGCGCGTGCGCACGCGCGCACGCACTATTCAGCCACAGAAAAGAAGGAAATCCAGCCCTTTGTGACAACACGACCTTGAAGGCATTATGCTTTAGGAAAAGCATAATGGAATTTAGGAAAAGCATAAGGAATTTAGGAAAATTCATTTGGAATAAGGTTAGAAGTTGAAAAAGGAGGACCTTTATGATGGAATTCTTAGTGTCTGAGCTGGGATGTAGGAGGTGAAATGAAGAAAAGGAGGTGAAAGACATTGGAAGAGTTCTGCTCAGTGGGGCTTGAGAACCCATTGTACAGATGCCTGAGGTTGAGGAGGGTGTAAAAGATGGCTCTAGACGGCAGCATGGAGGGATGAAGGTTGTATCCATTAGTGGTCATTTGGAAGTCGCTAGAAGTAACAATTTATAAGGAAGGAAACAACTTCCATTTTGATAAAAACGTAATTTCTGCCAATCCACCATCGAGATGAACCCCAGGAGCAGATCTCACAAATGCAGAGCTATACAGCGAAGAGGGCAAAGCCAGAACGTAGATTCAGGAAAGGTTTAAAAGAGCAGATCATGAATTCATATGCAGGAAATGAAACTTGGGAGAATGCTCACCTACAGGAAGAGGAAGGAAGACCAAGAGGCAGGAGTTCCATACGTCAGAGGTAACATACATATAACCTAATATAACATAGCAGTAAATACGTTCATGCATAGAAAGGTTTTAGCACAGTGCTGGGTTCAGAGTAAATGTGTTTCATAAAAGGTTGGGTATTACTATGATTGGGTGAAGGGACAGGTCAGGACATGGAGTGTTATGGATGACAAGAACATTTAATAGGTCTGATTTTGCCACAGATTCAGATGCTCTAATGTTGGGATATATAGAGCTATATATTTGGAATATATCTATAAAAGACAGAGATGGAGAAAGAAATAGATCAAGAGATAGTCTGTTCTCTGGTTGTCCCCAAATATTCTCTGTCCGGGGTCAATATTGGTTGTTTACATCCCTCCCAGTGAACTGTGGAAAGCTTTGTGAGAGTCTTTTCTAATATCACCAAAATCTGTATTGTTGTATCTGTGAAGAGTACAGGCCATCTAGTCGGAACCCCGGGTTGAATCGTGGCTTCATTTCTGACTCCGTCTGTGAGGTCGGGCCAATTGCTTACTTGTTCTGTTCCTCAGTTTCTCACCTGTAAAATGGGGTCATGATATTACCTCCATCACTCTGTTATGTAAATGAGTTAAATCCTTCAAAAGCAACTTTCCCAGCATGACTCATAAAAGTTAGATAATGTATTTGCTGTTCTGCTCCCACTAAATTATAAACCCCTGTTCTGTCACTTCCTGTATCTGTTTTTTGTCTTCCAACCCATGCAGCCCCATACAGAGTATACATAACTGTTGTAGGTCAAGTGTTGGAGTAAATTGAGAAAGACAGCAACACAGTACAGTGGGAGTATCAGGTTAGCTTTGAATAAGAAGCATCCTGGAGCTGAGGTTGCCTGGCCATCTCGGCTCCACAGCATTCGTTAGAGGTACCCGTCTCACTCAGGACCGGTCCCACTGCTGAAATCATCTTCTCAAATCTGTGTTAGTCTCTGCCTTCTGAGCTGAGAGACGTAGTGACTTGATGTATAGGGAGGCTAAATAAATTATTAAAAAAAATTAGTCAATGAAATAGAAATTGGCAATTAGTCTCAGAACTGAAATCAATTCTGGAATATGAAAACAGAGTCTTCCATGCATACAAAAGTATGCTGTAATGATGATACTTACACCCACTGATCCTGAAAAGTTCGTCACCATTTAAAATATCCATAAACAACTTAAAAGTCTCTTCCCCATTCTTCCAACTAAGTGAAACCAAAATTGCTCTCTCAAACTGAAAGATACTAATACGACACAAAACAGAGGTAACACGTGATTGCCCTGATCCTCTGTCCACAACTGTGTTTTGTTTGTATGTGTGTTTTTGTGCAAATACAGAATCCTAATGTTTTTAAGAGGTAAATGTCAGCCATTGTTACCATAGACCCTGCCATCCCCTATTGTTTATGGGGACGAGAACCAACGTGATTCACAGGGGTTTTTTGGGTTTGTTAAATACCTGCCAGGATCTTTGGTCATTTGAGTTTATACCTAAGGAAACACCAAAGACACCTTTCTATGGTCTTACTGGATTTTTTATACATCCGCATTATTCAGGCACACTGACTTTTCCAAATTCAAGCTTAGACAATTAATTTATTCAAAAATATTAAACATTCATACTGAGCCTTTCTATTGTTGATATGATATCAATGGTATTTTATTTCCCTATGTTTCCAGTGTCAAAAACATTGTCATTTTCCATTTATAAGTGTGGGACCCAACTGACATGCCCCAGGAAAAGGAATGTGAAATCCCTTTGTATTGTGGTCCAAAACCTAAATATATACAGTTTTTATTTGTCAATCACACCTCAGGAAAGCTGAGGGAAAAGGGAATTGGGGCTTTTAGCAAACCCCATTCCTTTTTCACCCCTATTCTTATCAAAGGCGTATTTTCATAAACATTCACACACTGTACATCTTGGAAGAGCAGAATATTAACTAGTTTTGTTTTTTTCTAATCACTGGCTCATTTAACATGAAAAAGTAAATGACACCCTAGCTTATTTCATTTATTTTTTATATTGCTTTTTTACTAAACCTGTAAAAGAAAAAGGCCTTAGGTATCATAATGCACAAGCGTGAATGATTAGCTCGATGCAAATGCTCAGTTAATCACAGAGGAACACCGTTTTGGGGTCTACATGGCCTTCTTTATAGTGGCAATAAAGATGGGGGGATATTTGGGCATTAATTTTTCACATAAAATGTTAATGAGATGCACAATTGATGACTATTCTTTCATTTCTGGATTTTAAGAGATAGTCTGGGCCACAGTTCTATTTAACCTAAGGAGAATTTCTTAAGTAGTAGAATCCTGAAAATGTCTTAACAGCTATTTTCACAATTCTGATAGAAATGTACTTACTAGATGGCTAAGAAAATGACAAAACAATTAAGTCAGCAGCTAAACTGTACTCATGTATAAGTATTTAGGGCTCTACAGTTTACAAAGCACTTGTGAGTATCTGACCTCAGGTTGGGCTCCTGGGCAAACAGATTCTGAGCTGGAGAGAAGTGTGCAAGAAACTGAGCACAGTGCGCTCTGGGGAAGGAAGAGGAAGGAAAAGCACTGGGGAGGGGGGGATATGTGTGATACAATCAGGACCCCACAGGGACCTCTAAAGCTGGATGGCCCTTTTGGGGTGTCCTGAGTTAGGGTGAGTTGGGTTGGCTTTTATAATTCCCTATTGGCCAATCAATGCATGTGGGCTGCCCCCGAAAGGAGGCATGACATGGGGAGTAGCAAATGATTTCCGTTGAGGCCTTTTTAACAGCCTTGAACATCTGGGTGTTTGCCGCTGCCCTCCCCAGTGTCTTTTGCCCAGATCCCTTGGGAAGATGACTGGAGGAGTCATGACCATGTGATGGGAGTAGGGTTCTTCCGGCCAGGTACTTAGTCTCTCCTTCAGTGAAAGGATTCCTCATCTGAACCCTGGGTTTGCTGCAAAAACTAGGACAGGACTGTAACACTGAGGCCCCTATCTAAAGTCTCCTAATCCTCTGCACTGGATTTCTTTTGATTATACAGGTGTAGCAGGACACTTATTGACTGTCCACCAATTTGCCCCTGAGGGCAAGTTTTATTAATGATCCCCATAATTCTCCAGGTCTGGCCCTCTGGTTGTGATGCTGACCTTGTCACTCACTGCAATGCTCATGTTCACCGGGCTTCTTAGGTTAGGCTCTGCCACCTGGTTTCTATCATTGTGAAGTTCTGGGATCCCTGTCGTTATTAGCCCAGCGGAGTCATGGGGTCCCTTACAATTAGCCCTGAAGACAGTCGCCACTGAATGTCTTCATGATGCCGTTGTCTCCCTCAGCCACAGGTTTCCCATAGGTTTGGTAAAGGGCTGATTTTTCAGGACTCCTAATGAACATGGTTATCTGGTAGGTTCTCCCAAACTAACAGAATGTGCCAATCACACCTGTTCCTTTCCCCAAGCCTTTTATTCCCCTCTTCCACTGCTTGCCCTGGCATGCGGCTTTTCCACCTCACTTGCCATGGACCACTTTCCTGCTCCTAGGAACCAGGTCTATTAGTTTTCTGCTCATAACAAATTCAACAGCTTTAAAAAAAAT
>NW_019154090.1:6818999-6831268 GCF_002288905.1 Enhydra lutris kenyoni | reverse complement strand
AGAAAGAAAGAAAGAAAGAAAGAAAGAAAGAAAGAAAGAAAGAAAGAAAGAAAGAAAACTGTATCCATTTGTCCGCTGCATTTGACCAACTCTTCGGTGGTCACTTTTAATAGCAAGGCTGTTGGGTGTGGTCCTCACCCACCACCCCAGATTGCATGAGCTCCTTTAGCCGGGGAGGAGAAGCTGCCATCCCCATGGCCTGTCCCATCTGGCAAAACCTGAATGCCTACCTATCGAGGAGGGGTAGGCTGGGAGCAGACCTGTTCCAGATTCCCACTCTTTCTAACCAAAATTGAGCAGATTTGTCAAGAGAAAACACTTCTCAGATTGTTGTATGGAACTGGTCCGTTTCCACAGTGTTTAAAGGGTCGTATTTATTTGTCCATTTCTATGGCTGTTCTTTGGGGAGACCTTTTGCCTATATCCTTGCTTAGCTGTGATTTAGCCTTTAGAAACTTCTTTTAGAATCTGTGAGTTATCCCCTATTTTTCCAAAAATTAAGTTAGAGTCAGTTTTAGTTGCTTTAAAGCGAAGAACCCTAATGAATTAAACTAGATTTGGGGATTTATTTTATGAGTCAGCATTTCAGAAATGCACTTTGCTTTGTTCATTTCATAATGTTCCAAAGCACTTGATGTGAAGAAATTTTGCTTTCTTTCATAATACATTTTCCTTTTCCTGCAAAGGTCTGTTCCTGACTAAAGAAATCAGGAAAACCATAAAGAAAACTCCACAGTGAGACTAAAGTATCTGCTTCTTTTCGTTCACACACATTGCTGACTTGTGGCTCTATTTTTGTCTGCAAAGCTTGCAATGTGACTCCACCGAGCCTGGTTAAAGACTCTAAGTTTGGTAATGCAAACCAGACACCGATCCCAGGCCAAACATAGTGTTTGAAGACCTATTTGAAAGGCTAATTTGTGAGAATGCTTAATGCAGGCAGCAAGGACATAGTTGGAAACTTCTCTGTAACTACTTAACTTTTCATGAGAAGGAAGGAGAAGTCTTCCTGGGAAGCAGTACAGAAAGATGGCATGCCCATCTCCCAGGACCACTGGAACAGGTTTTTGAGGTTGATGTGAGCCTACAAAGGTTCGTGCTGTGACCAGGGCAGCCGCTGGCCAGCAGAATGAAGGCCTCCTATAACTCCCATCAGACCTGCGACTAGCTATCAGCCGTGTTGCTCACAGCTGGGAGGCAGGCGAGACCTGGGCTCGGTGTAAATGGCAATGACCTTCCTGAAGAATGACATGTCCATGAACCCGGGCATTCAAAAAGTAAATGGGAAGCATCTACAGTAATTTCACGTGAGTCTTCTTTTAGCAAATTAAGCACAGTTAGGTATATAGACATGTTGAAAAACAATCTTTCTTTCTTGGATTGTATCAGAGCTCTGATGTCCTTGAAAGTCAACCAAAAGTAGCTTTTCTTTGCTAGGAAGGTCAACATGTGTAGAAGAAGCACTTTTTAATGGTTAGGATGAAAAGAAAGTAGTAGTTCTGCTCTGAAGCTACACAAGATTTATCCTCAGAATAATAATCATCGAGAGATCAGAATATATCCCAGCTGCCCTTTACTGATCCCTGTAAGAGGACACTTCAAAGAAACCCCTCTCAGCAACTGGGGGTTCGGTTGGTTTCCTGGTCTTTAGCAAAGTGAATAGATATGGTCCTCATGCCCCAACATGCTTCTGGTTTGGGAGGGAAAATGAGACTTTGTTGGCATATTCCTAAATTAGAATTACTTAATAAAAACTTGAGCTTCGGGATGGAGCCAATTTTAATGATAGTAAACCAACATCTTGGTGTTCTTATCTTTCTTTTTCAATTAAAAAAAATTTTTTTTAAAGATTTTATTTTTAAGTAATCTCTACACCCAACTTGGGGCTCAAACCCACCACCCTGAGACCCAGAGTCATATGTTCCACTGACCGAGCCAACCAGGTGTCCCCTATTCTTATCTTTCTTATATTTCCTCCCAGATATCAACTCCTTCCTCTGTATTCCTAGTATCTGCAGATGAAAGCTCCCCCCCCCCCCCAGCCTAGGCAGCCGTGCTCACAAATGAGCCATATTGCCTGTGGATATTCTTGGAAAGAAGGAAATAGGCTCATCTTAAAAACTGGTGCTGAAGGGCAGAGTTTATTTTGCTTCTTATAGACACAAGTGCGTGGGCACGTGCTGGCATGTGCGCGCATGAGGAGCTGGTGGAGCTCTCAGTAGGAGGTAAGGTGAACATCTCGTGCAATCCCAGTAAGCCCTGGAAATTTATCTGGGAATATCCAGCACAGCCACTTTTTCCTTCAGTGTTCCCAACAGTTGGTGTTTCTTTGGTTGAACATCAGATGAAGTGGGTGACTTGTGTTGAGGGACCAAAACACACACACACACACACACACACACACACACACACACACACATACACACACAAAAAACTCCTCTTTAAATATTAGGCTCCTCCACACACAAGGAGAGGGATGTAAGATTGAGACCCGAGAAGGGAGGATAAGATTTATGCCTCCCATTTCCTCCTCACTTTAAGGCTGCCAAGAGCAAAAGAGCCAGCACTATTTAAATTAGCCCTTTATCACATTTTAATTATTGTTACTATTCTTAAATATTTATATATTTATTTTAGAGTGCAGCCGTGCCCGTGAGCAGGGGGAGGGGCAGAGGGAGAGAGACAATCTCCAGCTGATTCCACGCTGAGTGTGGGCTCGATCCCAGGATGCCAAGAAATTATGACCTGAGCCGAAATCAAGAGTTGGAAGCTCAACCAATTGAGCCATCCAGGCACCCCTTAATTACTATTTTTAAATTAGCTGCTAAGCACATATAGATGGATTGTGTTGGCTTAAATGCACGTGCTGTACGTACATGGTGTGTTTATCCAAGAGCTTACACACTTTGGGACAGTGATGATACCTTCTTTTCCACATTCTCCTAAAGTTATTTTTCCCCATGCGCCATATCAGAAAACTGGCTGATGGAGGCATTGCCACAGTCTTCTCTTATTAAAGACGCAACTCTAAAGTTTTCCTCTCTCTCTTTTTTTTTAAGATTTTACTTATTTATTTGACAGACAGAGATCACAAGTAGGCAGAGAGGCAGGCAGGGGTGGGGGGAAGCAGGCTCCCCGCTGAGCAGAGAGCCTGATGTGGGGCTCGATCCCAGGACCCTGAGATGATGACCTGAGCCAAAGGCAGAGGCTGTAACCCACTGAACCATTCAGGTGCCCCTAAAGTTTTCCTCTCTTAAAGCAAGTCCAATAGCAAGATGTTGTCAAGATGAGTCCTCTTACCAGTTCACCACACCTACTGTGTGCCCTGAGTTATCCTGATTATTTGAATGCCTTGATTTCCACAAGATCTGTGATTGCGTATTTTAAAAAGGGGGGTGGACCAAGTTCGGCAAGCAGAGGAAGACAATGATCATACGGTTTCACGCATATGTGGACCATGAGGAATAGCATGGAGGGCTATGGGGAAGGGAGAGAAATCTGAAGGGGGAAGAAATCAGAGAAGGAGAGGAACTGTGACAGACTATGGCCCCCAGGAACGAACTGAGGGTCTCAAACTGGGGGCAGGGGGCAACAGGGTGATGGGTATTAAGGAGGACATGTGTTGTGGCAAGCACTGGTTGTTACACTTAACTAAGTGATCACTGAACACTACATCAAAAAACAGTGGCTAGGGGCGCCTGGGTGGCTCAGTGGGTTGGTTAAGCCTCTGCCTTCGGCTCAGGTCATGATCTCAGGGTCCTGGGATCGAGCCCCACATTGGGCTCTCTGCTTGGCAGGGAGCCTGCTTCTTCCCCTCTCTGCCTGCTGCTCTGCCTACTTGTAATCTCTCTCTCTCTCTCTGTTAAATAAATAAATTAAATCTTTAAAAAAAAAAAAACAGTGGCTAACCGAACATAATAAATAAGTAAAGGTGTGAACACGTGAAAAAAAAATAAAATAAAAAAATGCAGTGGGAGAAAGTCAGGAATACTTTCAGAAGCCAATGGGAAGCCCTGATAGAGTCCCTCAAGTAATCAACCATTCAGCTTTGTTTGCAGCACAATTGATCTTGTCAGGGCTAAAAACCCATCTGCCGTGGATATTCTGAACAAGGAAGAATAATTAGAAAATTCCTTAATTAGGGCTCCATTTAATCTTGCATTGTCAAGGTAAACACTTTGATTAAAATAAGTCGTACTCCGGAGTAACTACAAACCTATTTTGAATTTCTGTAAACTTATTAACTGTCCCTACCCTGTTCACCACCTCAGCCCAGGCTGCCCTTCCTGCTCTTGCAACCACAAGGAAGGAGTGTAACAAAGGAAGGGCTGGCTTTTGCCAAGATCTGAACCCTGCAGAGCAGATCCTCAGTCTTTCTTTTCTGCTGAAGATACAAAGGAGTTCCTAAGCCATTTTCAAGCTGTTCACATATCTGAGGTCAGTTTGCAGTGATTGGGAAGCGCTCCCTAGTGGGCCACATAATTTAGCCTAATCAAGGGTAACTGGCGAAGCACACACACACACACACACACACACACACACACACACACACACAGAAAGCATATTCCTGGGCTCCACTCTCAGATTTTAATTCTGTAATTGCGTGGTGGTAGGATTCAGGTATTTGAATTTTTAAGTCTCTGCAGGGGTTCTAGAGCAGAAATCCCACTTTCTCTGCCACTCCTCTGACCTCCTGCATACCTTATTACTACTATAATTGCTTTCGGTACAGTTTGAGCAAGTCACCATTAGGACCTAGCTGTTTTTTTGTTTTTGTTTTTGTTTTTGTTTTTCCCCAGGAAGCGCTCTCACTGAAGGAAGTTTCCCTCAGGTTATCTTTTACTTGTCTTCCTCTTTGGTTTTAGTTTCGTCATTCATTCATTTATTAAACAAGTATTTTTTTGAGCACTTACTTTATGCCAAGCAATTTTAGTTGCTGGAGATCTCCTACTGAAAACAAACAAAATCCAGACCCCCAAGGGACTTTGTATTCTAGTGAAGAGAGACAGAAGAGGGAGAATTATTCAAATTTTTAGAATTCCAGGAGTGATAAACACCATGGAGAAAATTAAAGTTGAGGCCAGGGACAAAGTGAAGAAGGTGGGTATTATTTTAAACTAGGTTGAGATGAAAGCGCTTGCTGACAAGATGGAGTTTGAATGAGCCTGCCTTGAGTTTAGCTGGGAATTGTCTGTTCCTGACACCTCACACTCTGCCAGAAAATCAGGCCAACACTGAAGAAAGCAGAGAGAGAGAGAGAAATTGGTTCAGGCAACCTTGCTGCAGACCCTCAGTCCAACCACGTCTTTATTTTTTGATAAGACAGTAAGTAACGTAGACTGTTAAACTCAGTCCTCTATTCTTCAGCAAGGCAAAACCATAAATTCTCTTTTTGATTAAGAAAGGAATCCACTGTGTTTGCCCTTTGCAACCAAAAATTCTGATATGGACTCTAATAACATTCAGTTGTTAAGAAAGAAAATCTATTGTGTTTTCTCATACATAAGAATATTATAGAAAATTTAGAAAATATAGAAAGGCAAAGACAAAAAATAAATCTTAAAACATCATTTGAAGGATTTTGTTGAGTATCCTATAATATGGCTAAACTATCGAACAAAATTCTGTTGTATATTTGTGGGTTTTTTTAAAGATTTTATTTATTTATTTATTTGTCAGAGAGCTAGAGAGAGAGCACAAGCAGGGGGAGTGGCAGAGGCAGAGGCAGAGAGAGAAGCAGGTTCCCCACTGAGCAAGGAGCCTGATGCAGAACTCGATCCCAAGACTCTGGGATCACAACCTGGGCCAAAGGCAGCGGCTTAACTGACTGAGCCACCCAGGCGTCCCTTTATTGTATATTTGAATTATTTATCTTTATTGTTGGTAATGACTCCCAACAAAACTATAAGAAACCTTTGAGACAAATTCTTTCCCATCCATTATTATTTTTGCTGGATATATTTCTGGAAATAGAATGAAAACTCAAACAGTACACACATATTTATGGCCTTTGAAATGAAAATGCCAATTTGCCCTCAGGTAGAATTGTGTCAGTTTTGATCACCGTTACAAGTAAATGAAAGTGCTTATTTCTTTATACATTCACTAATACCCAAAATAGGAAAAGAAAGTTGTGATGTCTCTTTTCCTATCAAATCATTATTTTATGTACATACATATTTATATATATATATATTATATTTTTATACAATATTATATATTATAAATATATATCTCATATATATTTATTATTCCTGGTAAGATTCTACTTCTTACTATATTAGGAATTTAATATATTTCCTCTTTTGTGACTTGATTTTAACACCTTTAAACGATTTAGGTGTCTATCGCTTTCTTGTTGATTTTTACTAATGCTTTATATGTTAAACGTGTTCCTTTATCAATGACAAAAATACAAATTACAACAATTATGATTTATTGAGCCAAGAACAGTGGTAATCTCTTTATATACAATTTAATTTTCATACCTTAATAATATGAACTATTTTCATGCTTTCCTCTTAGCTATACACTGTGCAGGACATACACTGAACAAAGGATGAGATTGCAGATAGAAGGTGGATATGTTTGAGGTCACACAAGCAGTAGATCTGCCATTTAAAGTCAGGCCTGCTTGACTCCAAACCTATGATTAAACATGACGCTAAGTTGTTGATTATTATTTTCTCTCTATCCCATAGTTTGGGGGTCAACAAAAGGCAATATACAGGACAAATCTGGCCTGCTACCTATTTTTTCTTAAAGATTTTATTTATGTATTTGGAGAGAGAGAGAGGGAGAACACGCACAAGCCAGGGGAGGGGCAGAGGGAGAGGGAGAGAGAGAGTTTCAAGCAGACTCCATGCTGAGCGTGGAACCTGATGTGGGGCTCCATCCCACAACCCTGAGATCATGACCTGAGCCTAAATCAAGAGTCAGATGCCTAACCAACTGAGCCACCCAGGCACCCCTGGCCTGCTGCCTGTTTTGTAAATAAAGTTTTATTGGAACACAGCCACATTCATTTATTGCTACTTTCATTACCTTCGTGCACCAGTGGCATACCTGAACAGTTGCAGAGCCCTCAAATATTTACTCTCTGATCCTTTGCAGAAAAATTCACTGACACTTGCAGTAGCTTCCTATTCCCTGGAAACTATATAAAGAAAGAATTTCCTGGATCTGTTCGTTATTTCCCCACATCTTACTTTTCCCTCAAAATTTCTATCTAGTAATACACAAGCTACTGTCATGCTTTTATGTTAGCCAGACACTACACAGGAATGTAATTCTTTGTCTATACTTTAATTCAAAAAATTTATTTCCAAATATCCTACTCTCAGTCCCTTTTGTTTCTTAGCATCCTGTCTGGTCTTAACGACACTTCTTGAGTATCATTAATATTTAACTTTCAAAAAAGCTATTTGGAATAAAAGCTGCTTCATTCATGGGGGTATTTCTGTCTTTGAATTAGGATTTTATATGAAGGTGTGGATTGATCATTCTGGAAACCACTGTGGAGCTCTCTCGATGAATGTGGATGCTCTACTTAAAAACCCAGTAAGACATTCCTTCCAGTGACCTCTCACTTCCCCCCTGCACATGGTTGAGGTCAGTGTCTTGTCCACATGCACCATCTGTTCTGTCCCTGAATATTGTCAGTCAGAAAACAGACCATGTGTGGGTACCTCTAGGTGTGTGCATACACACGTGAGTAAGGGTGGGTTGAAATGTCTACACTCCAAATGCTTCTAGCCATTACCGTCTCTGATATGGGTGAAATTCCTCTGGGTCTTCTCTG
Organism: Enhydra lutris kenyoni; assembly: GCF_002288905.1. NCBI lineage: Eukaryota > Metazoa > Chordata > Mammalia > Carnivora > Mustelidae > Enhydra > Enhydra lutris. The sequence goes on along the minus strand of NW_019154090.1, from coordinate 6,823,467 downwards.
CCATGTACATTCAGTGTGTTTCAGAGCAGGATGGATATTTCCTTTCATTTGATCATAATGGCTTATATTCTGGCAAATAGTCTCTGGTGTTTGTAGTATGAGGTTGGGCCCTTCCTATTGGTCAAGGCAGGAGAAGCTCTGTTCTCTTTTTTTGCCCCTGTCTTTGTGTTTAATAGGGATGGATGTGTGGGACCACTTCAGTGAAAAGAACACATTACACAAAAACTGATTGTTCTTAATTATCTTTAGTATTTTACAGGAAGCTCAATAGAACGTGTTAGTAAGACTCATTTCCCACATAAACTAAAGCAACAAAAGGCTGCAAAACTGGACATAGCATACAAGTCAGTAATGATAAAGGAGACATCAAGGAGTGTGCTGGTTAAACAATACGGAAAAAATTCATTCCCACCTGGAAGCACATTTGGAAGGGGATGTTGACAAGCCCCTCTACATCATAGACAGCAACCATGGTAGAGAGTTCCCTGGAATTAATGTCATCTTGTTGATAATTGTCTTCAGATTTTGCCTTGCTTTCCAAACAGAAGTGGGAACAATGATAATATTGTTATTAGAGCAATAATAATAGTAATAATAATAACAAAATTATCACTGTTGTTCATAATAATATGAACATAGCATAGCACAGCATAATATTGTTGCTCATATTTTTATGAACAATATAATAATATTATGAGCAGGAAAAATATATCAACAATGAAAAGTTATAGGAAATCATTATTTGGTTTAAAGTAAGGAATACCTTCTACTTAGATATATCCAAAAACTGAATAAGTTACCTTCTGAAAAAATATTAGATCATTGTGGTTAAGAGCTTACTTTTGAGATAAAAATAACTGTGTGACCTGGAGTAAATGATTAAACATCTCTGAGCCACTAGTTCTTCATCCTCAAAGTGATTTACATTGTGATGATTGATTGTTCAAGTAAATTTAAAGGTGAACTAAGATTCTATTCTATATTCATAACACAGGATTGCTATAAAGATAGAGTTATAATGAGGTGTTCTTAGAACAGCACTCATGCTCAGTAAATGCAGTCATGCTGCCCTTGATGTGATGTGGTGAACTTCCCATCCCCTAAGTGTATTCAGGTAGAATCTGGATTGTCTTCTGCCTGGAATCATACATAGGAGAGTCTAGTGTTGAACTGAAGGTTGGAATAGATTGTTGGGTCAAGTAAATTTTGAACATCACATATGAACTTACTCTGCTTTGCATATCCTTCTGGTTTATTTATGCCAACAAGTATACATTGACTGTCCATATGTACCAAGATCACGTTAGGTGCTACAATTCCGGCTGATAGAGAAGGTAAGATAAAGTCTGGATCCCATAGAGTTTATATTCAAAGGGAGAGAGGAGATAAGAAGTAAACCTTAAAAATCAAGAGAACAACTGATAATGGTAATTTCTTTACTTCACGTTAAAGGGGGATAAAGTAACAGAGTAGACTGGAAAGACCTCTTGCAGGGGGGGCATTTGCCAAGAATGACAAGCAGGGACCACCTTTGTGAGGACCACAGGAAAGAGCCTTCTTCCTGGACTGGGTGTTTGTTCCATTTATTCTCTGTACTGGAATGCTTTGCACTATGGAAGAGCTGGTACAAAGATCCTAAGATAGAAATAATCTTGGAGTAGTCCAGAAATAGAAAGAGGATCAACGTGACAGGAGCATAGAGGGACAGCAGGTGTGATACCCAACAGTATCCATTTCTCCTTTTTTCTGGGTGCACAGAGAGCATGCATTGCTTGCTTCCCAGGCAGTTAGACAGAGACATCTGACATTTCTGTCCACTGAAATGCAAAGATCAAGGGCATATCTGTTTCCTCAATGGAGCAGTGGAAAGCCATGTATGGTTCTCTAGTCTCTCTTTTCCTGCAGGAGTGAATGCGGAAGGCTTTGTGCTCAGGTGGCTCATTCATCAAATGGAAAAACAATGTCTCATCTCAGAAAGAAACTATATGAACAAGAAATAAACTTCTCTTATTTAAGCCACTGAGATGGTGGAGTCGTTTGTTCAAGCATTTACAACCTAACATAGCCTGATGAATTCAGGGAATGACTAGCAGTAGAGGACGTAGTAGTAGGGCCAGATACTGTAGGTTTGTAGGCCAGGTTAGAGTGAGGACTTGTGAGCAAACATAATGAGCAGCCCCCGGGGCAACAAATATGCTGTGTGATCTGCCAGCTACTAATTCACAACACTGCCACCACTCTTGAATTCTCAAACCCAATTATGCTTAGCAAAATAAGTCAATCGGAGAAAGACAACTATCACGTGATCTCCCTGATATGAGGAAGTGGAGATGCAACGTGGAGGGTTTTGGGGGGTAGGAAAAGAATAAATGAAACAAGATGGGATTGGGAGGGAGACAAACCATAAGAGACTCTTAATGTCACAAAAGAAACTGAGGGGGGTCAGGGGGAGGGGGGATAGGGAGAGGGTGGTGGAGTTATGGACATTGGGGAGGGTATGTGCTATGGTGAGTGCTGTGAAGTGTGTAAACCTGGCAATTCACAGACCTGTACCCCTGGGGCTAATAATACATTATATGTTTATAAAAAAATTAAAAAAAAATTCTCAAACCCAGTTCTCTTAATATTTGCATCATCTTCTGAGGTCCTACCCGCTTAATCTATATCAACTCCATTATGAGATGAGAAAGTCAACTGAATGTGTTTTATGGGTTTGGAGGCAAAAGGAAAAGAAAGAAAAAAAAGATGTAATACATTTTCTAAGGATATCTTTCTAGATACTCTTCACACTTTTAATCATTTTCTCTCCACCAAAACCATTTTTTTCTTTGTTTTGTTTTGTTTTCTGGCTTTTGCAAAATACTGGCATTTGCCAAAAGTACTTATCAAATAAAGAATTAATTTCTAAATATTTGTTGTAATTTTCTTTTTCTATGTTTGCATTTCCTTTTGAAGAAGGAAAGTTTGCCAAGTTCCAAATATAATTAAATGCTCATCTCTCGAAGTTCTAAATCTGAGTCATAATTAACAATATTTTAAAAAGAAATAAGCTACATCCTTTTTTGTCAACAATTTTTTAATCACATATAGAAGTCACTGAATGCATGACCACATGTTTAATTAGTCTTTAAATGTCCTTGTAATGATGATATTTTCAACTAACTTCACTAAGGGTTTAGTACTGATTTACATTAGGCAGAATTATGAACACCATATATGTACTATCTCATTTAACCTTCACATGACACCATCAGGTAGATTTTATTGTTATGCCATTTTATTTGAGGAAACTGAAGCTCAAGGAAAGTTTAATACATTGTCTAAGGTCACACAACTAATAAGTGGTTGAACCTACATTGAATCAAGGCAATTTGACTGTTTTTAATTATTATGAAAACTGTGTGATAATGTAAGAAAGCTAATGAGGGAAGTATTTACTTGAAGACAAGAAGGTAATGCATATACAGAATGACCACTTTGTGATTTGAGGCAGATAGGTGATGACATTTTCTCCCTGAGATGGAAAGTTGGCTCTGGCGTTAGAGACTGTTAGGTAAAATAGGTTATTTAATCTCTTTTAATCTTAGCACTCTTATCTATAAAAAGGGGTGATAATACCTACCATATAGATTCCTAGTGAAGTAAATGAGATGGTATGTATACAGAGCAGCTAGTAGGCATTCAACAAATATCAAATTTTTTAAAGATTTTATTTATTTATTTGACACAGAGAGAGAGATCACAAGTAGGCAGAGAGGTGGCGGGGGGAGGAGGAAGCAGACTCCCTGCTGAGCAGAAAGCCCGATGTGGGGCTCGATCCCAGGACCCTGAGATCATGACTTGAGCCAAAGGCAGACACTTAACCCATGGAGCCACCCAGGCCCCCTGACAAATATCAATTATTTTATTGAGTAAGTTCTTTATTTCCTTCCTATCCCTCAATGAGCCATTGGGGATTAGTGGTACTTATCTGTAAATTGTCTTATAATCTATGAATGAAAGATACTGGATACATGCAATGTTGACAGTCCCTTCTAGAACCAAGAAAGATTGATTTAAAAAGGTATCTTTTGATTTATCGTGGAAGAAAATATGACGTGCGCTAAAGGTGAATAGTAACAGTTTCTCCACTTATGTTTCTCTCCCATGTGCCTGCGCCGTCTACACTTCATGAAGGACCATGCTTTGATGAAAGTCCATCTAGCTTTTTTAAGTACAAATAACAATGTGGTAGGTAGATAGATGATTGATAGATAAATGATAGATATGTATATATGTATCTATGTAGCTGTAAGATACAGGCATCCCTGCAGACACATATACATGGGTATAGTACAGATATAGATACAGTTACAAATATAGTATGTGAATGTGTATTTAGATAGTGACATGGTGTGTGTGTAGGTATAGATGTAGATGAGATATGTAGATGTAAATATACATATGAACATGGATATGGATTTGGACC
>NW_019154090.1:6761958-6818989 GCF_002288905.1 Enhydra lutris kenyoni | reverse complement strand
TGGACATGGATATGTACATGGACATGGATATGGATGTGGACCTGGACATGAATATGGATGTGGACCTGGACATGGACATGGATATGTACATGGACATGGATATGGATGTGGACCTGGACATGGATATGGATGTGGACCTGGACATGGATAAGGATATGGATATAAAGAACTGTCAAAGTCCAGGAGGTTACATGACTGCAATCACAGCTGGGTTTTGGTCTAGAAAGAATTTTTTTCGGCTATAAGTTCTCATATGAGAACAGATGTCTCATTATGCTGATTCTGACGATAGGGAAGAATGGAATGCAAGAACCCTCTGGAATCTATTTTGGCTTTCCTGGGAGTGAGCAGGCACCTGCATGTCCCACCAACTCTCCAATGACGGAGGGACAAATTTGCCCAGGAAAAAAAACAGGTTGCTATTAGAAAGGGAAACAGATACTTGGCTGCCTGAAAACAAATGTTCATTTTGTCTTTGTTTCAGTTTTTTTTTTTCCAAACAGCCTTCCAAATTAGGCAAGACAGTCATCACTGTCTAGATTAAATGGTGGTTCCTTGAGGTTCACATCCAAGTTCATGGTGCTCATAAGTAAAAGAGCAGGACTAGAATTCACCTCTTGCCTTCTTTTCCAGTAGCTTCCTGACTACCTCCCTCTAAAAGGATACTAATTTATTATTTGGTTTCTCTCAACTACAAATCACCTTATTTTTCTTTTTCCCCCTAAATCATTTCAGTGGACAGCAGACTACAGAGAAAGTCTGTGTATCACTGTCGGATCGCCTTTTGGACAATATCACCCTGCCATGTTTCTGTCTAAATGAATCTGCAACACTGACAGCAGGAAAAAAATACATAAAGTAAAAGTCCTCATTGTTCATTCAGGGATGGTCTGGGCTGGAGGTAGCATCACCAGTGCAGACGAGCTGCAATTAGGAGATGCTGGCTGCCTCCCTGTGTTCCTGGGTGTCGGTGCCATCACTTAAAAGGGCATTTTTGCTTTGTCTCTGTCTCGGCTTTCATTCCACTCCTGCAGTTCACAACCGTGGCAGACCCTGAACACAATTTTATATTGTATGTGTGGGCACTGTCTGTGACATATTGACCTTGCTTCAGAAATGGGAAGCAGAGGCTCACTCTTCTAAGCATGGGGAAACAAACCACACTGGTGTGTACTGACATAGAATGAAGGACTTCAGAAGGTGTTTTCAGGATTTCCTGAAAATCAGGGGAATTTAGTCAGAGCTGAGATGTTTAAAATTCTTTTTGTAACTGATTTGAATCTGCCCTGTAAAATATTGATCCAAGAAAAAAAAAATCTATCTCATAACAGCTACTCACATAGCCCTTTGGTGAGTAGGGAGACCATCCCTCTTTCCTAGCTCAGATTTCCACGGTTTACCAGGAAGAGAGGGGAAGAGGGTAGACTGTATAGTATAGCCAATCATTATGGTTATCATCCATCCATCTGTCAAACGAAACTGAAATAGTATCTGACACGTAGGCTAGCACTTACTTCCATGAGTTTTTGTTTGAAACACACCAAGTCTCAGAATGTTCAGATGTTTATGTGATTCTCTCTGACAAAATTCTATCAGGATCCCAGTGGTAAGATAAAAGAAAGGGGCAAACGTGCATTTTCTGAAAATATTTTAGGAGTCATTTTTGAGAGTCAGCCATACTTAGGACCTTCTTAGGACAGGTCTTGACTTGATGGGTGAAGATGGGAATTAATCACAAATATGGAGGATGGCAAAGTGAAGATTTCTGGTCCACAGGGGAAAAAAAATAGAGTTCACAGCCACAGTGGATTTGGATGGATTGGTAAAATATTGGGCCTTGAGCCCTTTTAAGCTTGCCAGCCTCAATACTGGCTCTTCCCCTACAAACTCACCTCATTTCCCACTGTATAGGTGAAGCCATGAAAGATATTTAACAAAGTACTTAGAACTGAGAGGTAGGGAACTGAAGTCACGTTTTGTCCTAATGGACTCCTAATTTCACCTCTGTGACAACTTTATTGTGATTGGTTGATTTTATTTTTTATGTATAGAAAATAAGACTCACTCTGTGGACCCAGTTCTGTGGGTTTTAACAAATGCATAGACTCATGTATCAACCACTACAGGCCTGATCCAGAAAAAACTTACACACCCCAAAAATTCCCTCGTGTTCCCCTCTCGTAGTCAGTCCTTCCCTCCACCATCTACCCATGCAATCACCCATCCATTTCCCAACCTGTAATTTTTCCTTTGTTAAATGCATTGTATAAGTGGAATCCTTTCGAATCTTACTTCTCTCAGCATGTATAATGCATTTGACCCTCATCCATGCTGTTGCAGTATATCAGGAGTATGCTCTTTTTTCTTGGTGAGCATCAGTCCATTTGTATGAAGGTACCACAGTCTCCTAACCACTCTCCAGCTGAAAGACAATTTCTAGTTTTTAGAGATTATGGATAAAACCACCATGAACAGTTCTGTATAGGTTTTGGTGTGACCATAATTTGTCATATTGCTTTGATAAATACCTCGGATGGGAATTGCTAGGTCAATGGTAAGTGAATATTTAAGATTATAGGAAACTGCCACAATGTTTTCCAACATGGATGTGCCTATACCATGCTGTAGTCCCTCCGACAATGAATGAGTATTCCAGTTGCTTGGTATCTTGGAAACATCAGGTTGGTTCTTTTCTCCTTTTTCTTTTTTCAGTAGAAATAGGTGTTGTGGAGTAGCATCTGACTATGGATGTCGTTTGCATTTCTCTAATCCACTAATGATGATGGGTTGTATCTTGTGTATTTATTTGCCATCCTCATATCTTCTTTCATGAAATGCGTGTTAAGTATTTTGTCCATTTTCTAATTTAATTGTTTGCGTCCTTGCTGTTGGGTTTTGAGATTTCTTTATACATTCTCCATAGAGTCCTTTATTAGGTATGAGTTTTATAAGTATTTTCTCATCATTGTGGCTGGTTTTTCATTCCCCTAAGACTGTCGTTTTGAAGAGCAAAATTTTTCAGTTTTGGTGAAGTCCAATTTATCCATTTAAAAAAAAATGGGTCATGCTTTTGGTGGCAGCTAAGAAATCTTTGCTTAACTCAAGGTCACAGAAATTTTTCCCCTCTGAGTGTTTTTCCTTTTTCCCAAGAAGTATTATGGTTTTAAGCTTTAGGTCTATGATCCATTTTGAGTTGACTTTTGTATAGTGTGCAAGATATGATCACGTTGAATTTTTTGTATATTCTAGCATAATTTGTTGAAAAGACTATCCTGTCTCCATTTAATTGTTTTTGCATATTTTCAAAAATCAATCAACCATAAGGTGTAGGTCTGTTGCTGGACTTTCTAATCTGTTCTATTGATCTATCTGTCTTTCCTTTCTCCAGTACCGTACTTTCACCCTTATCATTTGGCACCTTTGTGCATGTATATTATATTTCACTGGAATGTGAAATGTCATTTTTCATTAAAAATCCATTTCTTTCACCATTTTACTCCATGCATTTTTAAGACCATTCTGCTTTCATTCCCCATTTCCTTAATTTTTACCTTCAAAATTCACAAGCCAACTAATGAAAAAGCTACGTACTCTGTATTTCTATTTATATGACATTCTGGAAGACGCAAAACTATAGAGATGGTAAATAGATCTGTCAGATGTGAGATGAGGTGAGAAGGATGGCTGAGGTAACAGTTGATTTGGGGCAGGGGGTGGAGGGAGGTGAAACTATTCTATATGATGCCATAATGGTAGATACTAATAATATGTGTTTTTCAAAATTCCATAGAATTTCATATCATGAAGTGAACTTTGATGTATGCAAATTGAAAAAGAAAGCATTTAAAAGATTGAGGGATCCCATGATAGACTATAGACTGTGACTAAGCAGTCTAACTATATTACAGATATATGAAACAAACTCACTGAAAGGAATGGAAGAAAAAGTTGCTGATCTCTGTAACTGGAAATGAGCAAGCATAAAGCTAAAGACAAAGGAACTTTACATAAGCACTGTAGTTGATAAAGGTATTTCCCATAGGAATGGCAGTTCATGACTCTGAAATCACTGTACATGTATACTAGAACCAAACAACTAACTAAATGGATGGCAAATGGGGGGTACCAGGTTCCATATTGTTGGAGTGGGAAGTTACAAACCATCAAGGGAGAAGCCTGTGGTAAACATCAGAGTTGGAGTCATTAGCACAAATCCATTTTTAACTTAATGTAGATACAGATAAATATATATAGAATTGTTATAGGCATATGTATATACACAGATTAGTATATATGCATGTATTAGAATCAGCAGTGCACTTGCAGCAATGAGCACATTTAATGTCCAGATTTTGGTTTCTAATTACATTCTCCAATAAAAAGAATTATGGCTTCTTTAAAGAAAAAGGAAAAGGAAAAGAAAAATTGTTGATTCCAAGACTGGACAGGAAATATGCAAAATGAGCCTGAAAGTAAGGAAATGCTCACAAAACCAAACCAAACCAAAACAAAAAACAACATTGATGGGAGTATGTCCAAGGAACATAGGAGCCAATTGAAAGAACTTCCACTGGCCAAAACTGAAATATTTAAGCAACAAAACAGAGTAGTATAGAGTCATAACCATAACATGATATTCATGATATGTACTGGTATAAGCAAATGATTTCATAAGTAAACAAACTGGGGGGGAACAAGCAAATGTCCTGTGCAGAAAAATTCCAATAATTTATTTGCCTTTAAAGAGATGAGGCTTAGTACCCCATGATTTAAGTGTGGGCTGCATAGAGTGCCTTCTTTCCAAAGAGGACACCGTGGAAAGGAGAAAAAAAGAATAACTGTGCAGACTGTACTTCAGCCAGGTGATCCAGGTCAATGACTGAGATATGTTCAGACTTGTTATGGTGTGATCAGAATGCCATGGCCCATCTGTTGGTTTTCTTTTCAAGAAACCATAACCCCAGTCTAATTGTGAGTAATCCATTAGATGAATCCCAATTTAGGGATATTCTAAAAAAGTTCTGACGAATATAACTTGAAAGTGCCAAGGTCATTAAAACAAGGCAAGTCTTGGAAGTGGTCACAGTCAAGAGGAGCCTAAGGAGACAGGACAGCTAAATGTCATGCAGGATCCTTGGATGGGGTCTCAGAACAACAACAACAAAAGACATTAGTTAAAAACAAGGAAATGTGGATAATATATGGACTTTAGTTAATAATACTTTATCAGTGTTATTTCTTTGTGACAAATGTACTGTAGTAATATAAGACATACGAAATGGGTGAGGGCTATGTGGAAACTATTCTCTTTTTGCAGTTTTCTGTAAATCTAAATCTATTCTAAAACACAAATTTTATGGGGAGAGATAGAGCATGAGCAGTGGGGTGGGGGACAGAGAGGGAGAAAGAGAATCTTAAGCAGGCTCTATGCTGAGCATGGGGCTCAATCTCATGATACTGAGATCATGACCTGAGCTGAAATCAAGAGTCAGTACTTAAGTGACTAAACCACCCAGGCACCCCAGAAAACACAACTTTTTTTTAAATAAAAAAAATTCACAAGCTTTTCTGCCTCGGTCTTAAACATGATATTCTAAAGAGGCCTCATCTCATTTTCCTTCACCAACCTAAAATTCCTAAAATTATTTCTGAGAAGGATTATGGAGCTTGGTCTCATCTCAAGGACAATAGTGCCACATATTCCACGGGCTCAGGTAAAGGGGTGGTTAGTATGCCACTCTTGGTGCAGAAACCAATGTAGGACTAATGGAGGCCACACATTCTTTGTGGTTTTTCTCATGAAGAAGTGGAGGCTCCCATTTTTTAAAATCTGTACTATCCTACCACAGAATGTGGCATAAATGGCATTCTGGGGCTTTTAAGAACAGGACCTATAGCTTTTAAGTCTGCTAGAATTCCTGAAACAGACAATCTTGGGGCATTATCTCAGGGAACTAAAATGCCTTACAGTGAGAATTCCAAGCACCATGGAAAGAACAGGTGTAAGTTCTCTGTCAGAAGCCTCAGCTGAGCTCCAGACATTTGTGCAAACCATGTGGGATGTCCATCCTAATTGAGACAGGTGGCTCTTTGAGATGATGCCTGTCCTGATCATCATCTAATGGCAACTGCATGAAAGATTAGAGTGGGAACTGTCCAGCAGAGCCCAGTCCATCCACAGACCATGAGGGATAATCATAAATGGTCATTTTAAAGCACTGATATTTGGAATGGTTCATTTTGTGCAATAGATTTCTAGAAGACTCCGTTAAATGTTGCAGCTTGAAACTCAGTTTCCTAGGAGCATTTCATGTACAACCAGCTACACAAAAGTGAACATTCACTGTGTAACTCTGATGAGCGAAGCATGGCCCAACACCTGAAATTTCAAGCCTCAGTGATATTACATGGCAGGAAAACAAAGCATTTTTCAAGGAGTCATTGTGACTTATCTTGAAAGAATCACCAGCTATATGATCTATTGTCTTCCTTTAAAGGCTTACTTACTACTTAAAGACTACCTACTGCTTCTTCTCGATTATGCCAGGAGTATGACTAGTTGGGGTATGCCAGGAACTGCTGAGGAGATAGACCTACCTGATAAATACTTACATAACTTGAGAGACCCTCAACATCATCCTCACCAAATAGCAATACTTTGGATTAATTTATATTTAATAAATTACTAATATTAGACCTTGGAAATAATGTGGCACTTCTACAATTGCTTTTATAGAAAAAAAATTGTTATCAACATGCCAAGACTCCATAATGTTTTAAAGCCTTGAGTTAAAGGCATCCACAAGTTACCATCTCTACCTCCATGGGTTTTTTGTTATTAAGACATTGTGTAATGCAGCTGAAGTGGAAAACTCTTGCTTGGTTTGAATGCTTTTATTGACATCTTTTCTTCCTATTAAATTACTTTCAATTCTTTTTTTTTTAATAGGAAAGAAATATACTGTTGGCCCTGAACAGCACAGATTTGAAACAAACAGGTCCATTGTATGTGGATTTTTTTTTTTAATAGTATAGGACTCTAAATGTATTTCTCTTCCTTATGATTTTCTTAATAACATTTCTTTCTCTAGCTTACTTTATTGTAAGAATACAGTATATAATACATATAATGCACAAAATATTGTTAATCATGTGTTTATGTTATCAATGAGCCATCTGATCAACAGCAGGCTATTAGTAGTTAATAGGGGAAATCCAAAGTTATAAGCGAATTTTCAACGGCCTCTGTGTTGGTCAAAGGTCAACTGTAACCATGTGCAATTTATACCAGCAACACAAGGGAAGAGGTAAGATGATGTATAGACATAAGCTTGGGAAGGAGCAATAAGCCAGCAAGGTGACAGATGTCTTAACCCTAGTCCAGGTAAACTCAGAGCCAAGCATGAAGGGAAAGAGTATGGTACATCTACTTCAGTGACAAGAATTGTCACTGAAGTAGATGTCCAGTCTTACCCACTTACCAAACTTATGACCTAAGGGTTTCAAGCTGTTAGAGAATCATTTTTGTTTTATTTTATTTTTAAAGTTCTTATTTATTTATTTATTTGACAGACAGAGATCACAAGCAGGCAGAGAGGCAGGCAGAGAGAGAGAGAGAAGGAAGCAGGCTCCATCCCAGAACCCTGAGATCATGACCTGAGCCGAAGCCAGAGGCTTTAACCCACTGACCCACCCAGGTGCCCCTGGAGAATCATTTCTAAAATATACATATATTTTGCCTCAGAGACTTGGAGAGTTAAAAATATGATTAAGCTTTGAAAATGTTTAGCAAAGTCTGGAATGTACTAAGCGGTGGTAAACATTGGCTTCTAATTTTAATAATAAATTGAGAACAAAATGATCTTGAATCTTTCCATCAGATTCTGTGTCCAGGCTTCTCCTTCTATTTCTTTCTCTGAGAAGACAGCGGTGCTCACGGATACAATCTCAGCTCATAAAAGAGAATATTCCCTCTGACCCCTCTGTTTTGGAAACCATAATTGTTGTCAGAGCAGTGACTAGGAGAAACACCTTTAGGGCTTTGTGATCGTGGGCAAGTTATTTAACCTGTCTGTGCCTCAGTTTTTCTTCTGTAAAATGGGGATGGTACAGTACCCACCATATATGACAAATAGGAGGACCAAATAAGATAATACAAGTAAAGTGCCTAAAACTGTGCCTATCACAAAGAAAACCTTCACATTGTTATTACTATGTTTTTTTAATTTAATTTTATTTTTTTTTCAGCATAACAGTATTCCTTGTTTTTGCACCACACCCAGTGCTCCATGCAATCCGTGCCCTCTCCAATACCCACCACCTGGATCCCCCAACCTCCCACCTGCCGCCGCTTCAAAACCCTCAGATTGTTTTTCAGAGTCCATAGTCTCTCATGGTTCACCTCCCCTTCCAATTTCCCCCAACTCCCTTCTCCTCTCTAACTCCCCTTGTCCTCCATGCTATTTGTTAGGCTCCACAAATAAGTGAAACCATATGATAATTGACTCTCTCTGCTTGACTTATTTCACTCCGCATAATCTCTTCCAGTCCCGTCCATGTTGCTACAAAAGTTGGGTATTCATCCTTTCTGATGGAGGCATAATACTCCATAGTGTATATGGACCACATCTTCCTTATCCATTCGTCCATTGAAGGGCATCTTGTTTCTTTCCACAGTTTGGCAACCGTGGCCATTGCTGCTATAAACATTGGGGTACAGATGGCTCTTCTTTTCACTACATCTGTATCTTTGGGGTAAAAACCAAAAGCTTCTGCACAGCAAAGGAAACAGTCAACAAAACAAAGAAGCAACCCACGGAATGGGAGAAGATATTTGCAAATGACAGTACAGACAAAAGGTTGATATCCAGGATCTATAAAGAACTCCTGAAACTCAACACACACAAAACAGACAATCATATCAAAAAATGGGTAGAAGATATGAACAGACACTTCTCCAATGAAGACATACAAATGGCTATCAGACACAGGAAAAAATGTTCATCATCACTAGCCATCAGGGAGATTCAAATTAAAAGCACATTGAGATACCACCTTACACCACTTAGAATGGCCAAAATTAGCAAGACAGGAAACAACATGTGTTGGAGGGGATGTGGAGAAAGGGGAACCCTCTTACACTGTTGGTGGGAATGCAAGTTGGTGCAGCCACTTTGGAGAACAGTGTGGAGATTCCTCAAGAAATTAAAAATAGAGCTTCCCTATGATCCTGCAATTGCTATTACTATGTTTTAACAACTATTATCAGTGTAAAAAATTATCATGAGGTATATAATCGGTATCCTAGTATCTTGGTGTCCTTGTCATTAGTCTTTTTCCAAACTAGTCTTTCTTTCAGGAATTCTTTCTCTCCACCTGAGTGAAATAAGATGCAAACAATATTAGCACAGTAACAGAGGGCACTCTGTTTGTAAGAATACAGTATATAATACTGTAAGAATGCAGTGTATAATACATATACAGTGTATCTTAGAGAGGATGTCACTTTAGCTGTGAAGTTTTTTTAAAGACACATGGTACATTGGGTGACATATCAAGAGTTTAGCTAACAGACTGCAAGTACAAGCTGAGATGTTAAATGCCTTGTTTAAGAGATTAAGGAGACTATCCCTGAAAGGGAGGAGGAGAGAGACCAGAAAGGTCAAGAGGGAGGAATAACGGAAAAATGATTGTCCAACGGTGTGTAAGATTGCAGGATGGGAGCCAGTGTAGAGTGGAGGAGAAGGTTCCAAGAACATGCACATGCACGTGTGAGGTATTGGCTTCCCTGAAAGCTCCTCTTCTTTCCACCAGCCCCATCCCTATCATGAGAAAATCTATGTGGAATCTTTAGGGACTTTTATGGGAGGACATTCAGAATGTGGATGAGTATCCTGACTGGGATGGTGGGTTGTGGGCAAAACAGGACACACCCATAGAAAAAAAGGAATTCAGAAGCAGGGAATCATTCTACTTCACTCCCTACTCAGTACAGTATTGTAGAGAAACTGTTGAATGTTTCACAAGGCCTGGGATGAAAGACTCACACTGTCTTAACCAGCCATTATTTATCCAGTGTAATTTTTCATTAATACTTAATATTTACCATGTGCTGTCCCACATAGGTAACAGTGCCCTCATGGATCTCTCATGTTAGAGGAAAGAGACTATACATAGACTGTAACAAATGGCATAATTTCACAAAGGGCTATGAAGAGTATTAAAGAGGGTGTTTGACCAGGGAGGGTCTTGGCATGGTGTTGGAGAGGGAAGCCACTTAACAAAGGTTTTTGGGTTGAGGCATGAATGGTAAGGATTAGCCATGGGATAGTTTAGTAGTAAAAGCTTTCCAGACAGGGGAACAGTGTGGTAAGAATGAGGTTGATGAGATAAAAGGAAGGTGGGTACACTGGGTTGAATGGGTTTTGGGATTGGTGGTGCAGGGTGAGTTCAGAGATATAGAGAGATATCCATGAAGAGTTGGTTTTATTTTGAAGGTAACAGGAAGCCTTTGCAGGGTTTAACAGAAGAATGACATGATCTCATATGAGTGATATTTTCCAATAAGTGACGTCCATCTCGTCTATATCTTATTTGTCCATCACTGCTAACGTAGACTCTAAGCTTTCCGTATTGCATCTTACAAGAACACAGCTAACGGTCAGAGAGGATGTTTGCTTTATCTAAGGTCATTTGGGTAAGGGAAACAATGAGGATTTTACAGCCCTGCAAGAGAGAATTGGCTGCCTCTCAACTGGAGGTCTGTGTTTAATAATTGATGGAAGGGAAAGGGACCTTTCTAAAATCACGGCTTAAAGACACAATGTGATACCATGATTTTTTTCAGTACTCTTTGCAAAGTAAGCTAAAATTCATCTTTCAAAGAAACACTAGTATAATACTTGTCCTTATTTTTCTTCCAAGTCTATCTTTTCCCCGTGTCTTTGCTGAGTCTGCATCTGCACCATCCACGATGACATGTGAGGCTTAGCTCATGACCTGCAATCTGGGGAAAAGGTCAAGAGAGATTAGAGCTGAGGGAATGTAGGTCCCAGAGGGAAGGGGTGAGCCACACAGCAGGTTTCCGACAGTCTAGCTCTACAACGCCGGGTGTCTAAAAAGGATTTTGTGATGTTTAGATTTTTGTGAAGTGAAATAACATACCTTGATGCAACATTTCCTAGTTTCTAGAACAGTCCAAGCCAATATTTTTAAAGCTTGCATTAATATAACTCATTAATATTTTTGGCTTATGTAAATTTCATTTCTGTAATAATGTATAGTATATGTGTTTAAAATATTTCATTAAATTTTGTGCTGATTTGAATGTTCTGAATCATATATGAAGTCTGAAAACCAACATTTACTTATTTTATTTTGTAAAGCATTGTTGGTCTTCCTTACAAATCAGGGTTTGGTAATTTATTCCAAAGCTTCCTTTGAAAGCAAACATAATAAAAACACTCCTTAAAACCTGGCAGCATTAAAGCACTAAAGATATTTTGATTTTTAAAAAATCAATGAGCCAAATAGAATAGAGTAGATCTAAATTCAATGAAGGAAGGATTGCAGTCCCTCTTGTCCTCACCCCTGCAATGCGTTCATTCAACTTTCAGTGAACAAGTATTTGTGAAGTTTCTTCCAGGCACCAAGCAATATGGTAGCTGGTGTGTAGACACTGGTGAGAAAAACACACATTGACCCTATGGGGACAAAGAGCATAAATAGACAATATACAAAGAGACATAAACAAATAAGTGAATATATGACTATAAGTTGTACCAAGTGCTATAACACAGTAATAAAAAAAAATCAGTAATCCCAGAATAACATACCCTGTATGTTGCCTTACTCATATCCAATTTCCCCTTTTTCCCTTAGCAATAAAACTGCAGTTTTCGTGAGAAGTGAGGACAGTATGCCCTGTTCATAAGAATTACATTTCCCAGCATCCTTTTCAAAGAGAGGAGCCATGTAACAGAGATCTGACCAATCCAATGAAAGGAGACATTGTTTCCAAAGGCAACTATCTGCTCCGTAGTACTAGTCTTTTAGTCAGGAACTTGGACAGAATTCTGGGGCAGAGAGTAGTCATCTTGTGCCCTTCAGGTAAGAAGCACGAGGCTGCAGGTAAAAACAAAGGGAGTTTGGCATCCTCCCTCTCGGCTTCCTATTACGTGAGAGAAAGAGTACACCGAATTTATGGGAGAACGTGTATTAGTCAGGTTTTCGGTTGCTCATAGGCAAATGGAATGCCTAATGAAGTGTGAGAAGTACTGAGAACTTGCTTAGGAAAAGAGGTGGAAAGATTGCAATAGAATTAAGCCTAGAAGTGTCAACAGCTGAAGTCGGTTCAGTTGTTGGTTATGTCTGTGCAAACAAATGCTGGAGAAAAACAAGCTGACATTATAGAAAACACACACACAATCTCTACACTTTGATTTTTTTTTTAAGATTTTATTTATTTATTTATTTATTTATTTATTTATTTATTTATTTGAGAGAGAGAGAGACAGAGACAGAGAGAGCACAAGCAGGGTCAGGGGCAGAGGGAGAAACAGACTCCCCACTGAGCAGGAAGCCCAACATGGGGTTCGATCCCAGGACCCTGGAATCATGACCTGAGCCAAAGGCAGATGCTTAATCAACTGAGCCACTCAGGTGCTCCTCCACTTTAAAAATTTTTAATAAGATGATCATATATTTGGCAAATACCTATATTCATACAATAATTTTAGTCATTTACTTACATCTCTTTCCATGTGTAGACCTATACATTTAATGAGCTGAATGGGAATATCCATTCCTTAGGTTTACTTTTGACTAAAATAATAGTTCTCTGCTTTGGTTTGCAATATTAGGGTTTCTGTGGAGCTTTGGAAGTCACACCCATTCCCTCAACCCAGAACAAATGAACCTTAGAAACTCTGATTTCGTAGGACTAGGTGCCAAGGAGGGGCCAGGACATTGGCATATTAAAAAGGAAAAAAAAAAAAAAAAAACAGCTGATTCTAATACATGCCCAGTGTTGAGAATCACAGATAGAAAAGTGAACTTTAGCCTGGTCATCCACATGGCTGAACTGTCTGTGCAGGAAGGACAGTCACGCAGAATAACATAGTGACATAGAGCTTCCTCGTTTCCATCAGATCTGTTCAAGGTATAGCTTCATAAGCAAATAATTGGGTGGTCCTGAGGAAATCACTGGATCTTTCCAATTTTCCATGTTTTTACTGACAACTAAATGAAATAGTGGATGCCACATACTTGCCAATAAAATATTATCAACATATAATATAGGTCAGATTTGCATCAGTACAATTAAGTTTCTGCATCCCACATAATTATACGAAAATGACTGTCTTTTTGTGATTTGGAGGATATTTGGGGGATGGTCTCACTGAAAATGGAGACAATGGGAGATGCCAAAATGTTATTTTTTTTTAGATTTATTTATTTACTTCTTTGACAGAGAGAGAGATATCACAAGTAGGCACAGAGGCAGGCAGAGAGAGAGGAGGAAGCAGGCTCCTGCTGAGCAGAGAGCCCAAAGCAGGGCTTGATCCCATGACCCTGGGATCATGACCTGATCCGAAGATAGAGGCTTAACCCACTGAGCCATCCAGGCACCCCATGGAGGCACTAAGAGACACAGCACATCAGAAACTAAATGCAGAAAGAAAGCTTTGTAAATGCCTTTGGAGGAAGCACATCAGCTTTATTAAGATGCTATAAAAAAAAACAATTTTTACAGACAGCCCTTTCCAATATGAGCCTCCCAAAAAAAGACTCGCAAGGGCAGCCCCACCCAGTTGCAGGCTCCCATTTGCAGGCTGGTGGCTCCTTGCAGGACAGCCCTCCATAGCTGCTCTACAGGGGGTCACAGCAGGAATGTTATTGACTTAACCATGGGTAATGGTTTTTCAGAGCAGCCCCAGGGAAGCCAGAAAGCAGAAGTTTCTTCATTATGATAATAGTATTCTAGTCTTAGAGTTAAAATAAACACTGAAGCCCATCTTACCCCGACCTGTTCATTTCAAAGATTTAAATCCACAGCCCATAGGTTAAGTGCCTTCCTTGGTTAATTCATTCTAAATGGTTGATGGTGGTGGTCACAGGCCCCAAGAATCCTGATGTTAATTCTAGTACCCTTTGTATGTCTCTTAGAAGTGTGCTTTCTCGGACAGCAGCCCCACCCACATGTGGCTTTTTTTTTTAATCATTTTTTTTTAATTTATTTTCAGCATAACAGTATTCATTGTTTTTGTACCACACCCAGTGCTCCATGCAATCCGTGCCCTCTCTCTAATACCCACCACCTGGTTCCCCCAAACTCCCACCCCCCAACCTCTTCAAACCCTTCAGATTGTTTTTCAGAGTCCATAGTCTCTCATGGTTCACCTCCCCTTCCAATTTCCCCCAACTCCCTTCTCCTAACTCCCCATGTCCTCCATGCTATTTGTTAGGCTCCACAAATAAGTGAAGCCATATGATAATTGACTCTCTCTGCTTGACTTATTCCACTCCGCATAATCTCTTCCAGTCCCGTCCATGTTGCTACAAAAGTTGGGTATTCATCCTTTCTGATGGAGGCATAATACTCCATAGTGTATATGGACCACATCTTCCTTATCCATTCGTCCGTTGAAGGGCATCTTGGTTCTTTCCACAGTTTGGCGACCGTGGCCATTGCTGCTATAAACATTGGGGTACAGATGGCCCTTCTTTTCACTCCATCTGTATCTTTGGGGTAAATACCCAGTAGTGCAATTGCAGGGTCATAGGGAAGCTCTGTTTTTAATTTCTTAAGGAATCTCCACACTGTTCTCCAAAGTGGCCGCATCAACTTGCATTCCCACCAACAGTGTAAGAGGGTTCCCCTTTCTCCACATCCTCTCCAACACACGTTGTTTCCTGTCTTGCTAATTTTGGCCATTCTGACTGGTGTAAGGTGGTATCTCAATGTGGTTTTAATTTGAATCTCCCTGATGGCTAGTGATGATGAACATTTTTTCATGTGTCTGATAGCCATTTGTATGTCTTCATTGGAGAAGTGTCTGTTCATATCTTCTACCCATTTTTTGATATGATTGTCTGTTTTGTGTGTGTTGAGTTTCAGGAGTTCTTTATAGATCCTGGATATCAACCTTTTGTCTATACTGTCATTTGCAAATATCTTCTCCCATTCCGTGGGTTGCCTCTTTGTTTTGTTGACTGCTTCCTTTGCTGTGCAGAAGCTTTTGATTTTGATGAAGTCCCAAAAGTTTATTTTGGCTTTTGTGGCTTTTGAGGGTTTGCAAAGTGACTACTTTGAGTTGAGATGCGCTGCCTCAGTCCCTTTGGGCTGCTATCGTGAAATACTGTAAGACCAGGTGGCTTATAAACAACAGAAATTTACTTCCCTCTGCTCTGGAGGCTGGGAGGTCCGAGGTTAAAGAGCCATTATGTCAGGTTCTGGTGAAAACCCTTTTCTGGGTTTCAGAGTGCTGATTGTTCATTGTGGCAAAGAGAGAGTGAGGAGACCCTGAGTGCGGGGTGGGGGGGATCTCTAATCCCAATCATGAGTGCTCACCCTTGGGGCCGAATCACCTTCCAAAGGCCCTATCTCTTCATATTATCACAATGGGGGTTAGGATTTCAACCTATGAACTTTGGGGGAATGGAAACATTCAGTCCATTGTATGCGCTGTAAGTGTAACAGATACACTGGGTTTTAAAGACTTAGTATGATAAAATAGAGCACAGTATTATTATTATTATACCAGTTACAGGTTGAAATGATAATACTGAGTTTTTTACATGAAATGGATTATTAGGTTAATTGCTTATTTTTAGTTATTAAATTGTGGCTCCTAGAAAATTTAAAATTATGTGTGTGGGGGCACCTGACTGGTTCAGTCAGTGGAGCATCCTGCTCTTGATGTCAGGGGTTGTGAGTTCAAGCCCCCTGTCGGGTGCAGAGCCCACTTTAAATAGATAGATAAAATTACTTATGTGGTTCACATTGCATTTCTGTTGGACAGATCTGTCTCAGATTCCCTGTACCAGGGTAAGTTAAAGGAACCAGGAGACACAATTAAAAGGATTGACAGTCATTTAAAATTTACAAGGACTTAGTCAGAAATAAAGGAAGAAAACCTTCATGGGATAAAGGGGGGTCAGATCTATGTACTCAGGCATGAAATTCTAGATATGTTTCAAAGGGCTCATCTAGAAATGTGAAAACATCATTCAATGAAAGAACATTGAGAATGTCTCATTCAGCATTTTCAGAGGCAAAACTTAACATTTAGAGGGTTATCTCCTTTCGATGTGTCTTTCCCGTTCAGTAGGGGAGAAATTCCATATAGATTATAACCCTTGGGCTGCATGCTTCTTGAGATCATTGACAAACAAATTCTAACATGCCTTATGGAGAAAGTTTAATATAAAAAAATATTTTTAACCTGAAAAAAAGTATATTTTCTTTTTTCAATTTATTTTCTTAAATCGTCATACAATAAATTGACTCAAATGTTTATAATACAAACTTTTGTAGCAAAGAGCAGTAGATTTAGTAAATTTGCAACTATAGATTAGACCATTGTTCAGCCGAAGGGTTAGAATTGGGTATCTGTCTAGCTGGTTTTCTTTTTCTTTTCCTTTATTTCTCTCTCTCTCTCGATGGATATTTATTTCTGTCAGGTTTAAGATGGAAATAGAAACTTGAACCATTATTAATTTTGCATCACAATAAATAAGCTTCATTACCGGCAGAAGCTTTAATGCCTTGGTGGAAATACATTCCTTGCTGGTTAATTCCATCTTTTCTTCATTTTTAAATTGCAGAAGATTTGCTTCAAAACCCAAAGATCATGTATATTTCATTCTTTATTGAGCAAGTAACAAAAGAAAATGCATTCATATTATTCGAGAAGTAATCATAGGGATACTTTATAGCTCATTTATATCAATATCAAACTAATTCAATGACAAGTCAAATCTGATGCCCTTTAATCATGGGAAACTGTAGGTATTTCAGCTGAATAAATTAAGGGAAATTAACTAAAAAATGAGCTACACACATGAAGCTCATTATTTTTAGACTGAGGGATCCTTTTAATTCACTAGAATTGTTTCTTTGATATGCCAGATGCCTGTTTTGCCCAACAAAAATCAAAACACCTCAAAGCATGAAAGTGTGCACCCCATGTGTTATATCAACTTGACTTGATAACTAACATTAGCCATGTCATTTGCATCTATTATCTTGATGAAAAATAAATATTCCTTGTCTAAAGGAAACATGCAAGTTAGAACTCTAGAAACATCCTAAATAATAAAATACATTGAATTCAGTTGTATAGTTCATGCTGGAAAATCAGCTAAAATTAGGAAGACCAAGGTTGGACATTGGCCACAAATTCCTGTTAAAAGGCACAAACTACACACTGGTTGACTTTTCTAAAAATGGATGAAACAAAGAGAGATGCGTTTTGTACAAATGCCTGCTTAGAGCACAGCTGTTCGTGAACACATGTCATTTTTCTGAAACTTTTAATAAAGCATGCAAATATTTAGTAACACTGCCTTCATATTCTAATGGTTCTGCCAACAATGTTAAATGGAAATTTAGTTAATTATGACTTATTTTTGCCAGTGGATGCCAATAAATGGTATCAATTCTGTAGACTATCTAAAACAGTGGATGCATTTGCTTGCATTTCCTGAGAATACAGCAACTATCCTAAGGACAAAATCCTCAAAAAAATGTTGGGTAAAATTTGCTGGCATATAGTTGCTCATAATATGTTCTTATAATTGTTTGTATTTCTTTGGTGTTGGTTGTGATCTCTCCACTTTCATTCATGGTTTTATTTATTTGAGTCCTTTCTCTTTTCTTTTTGATAAGTCTGGCCAGGGGTTTATCAATCTTATTAATTCTTTCAAAGAACCAGCTCCTAGTTTCGTTGATTTGTTCTATTGGTGTTTTTGTTTCTTTGTTTCTATTTCATTGATTTCTGCTCTGATCTTTATTATTTCTCTTCTCCTGCTGGGTTTAGGCTTTCTTTGTTGTTCTTTCTCCAGCTCCTTTAGGTGTAGAGTTAGGTTGTGTATTTGAGACCTTTATATGATCTCCCTGATATGAGGAAGTGGAGATGCAATGTGGGGGGTTCAGGGGGTAGGAAAAGAATAAATGAAACAAGATGGGATTGGGAGGGAGACAAAAAGAGACTTTTAATCTCACGTAACAAATTGAGAGTTGCCGGGGAGAGCAGGGTAGGGAGAGGGTTGGGGGGGGGGCGGTTGTTGAGTGATTGATATAACTTTGCCATAGATGATGATTTTCAAAAAATATTCTTTGAGCCTCTTTTACCATTCTAGACATTCAGGATACAGAGGTCATTAAATAAGGACCCTGCATGTATTCTCCAGAAAGTACAGGTACAGCAGATAAACTTATAAGTAAACGTACTGATGATGTTATGTTAAGGTTCTGTGAAGTAATAGCAGCATAGATGGTGTGAGGCAGGGACAACTTTAGCCACAGTAGGATACCCTCTTTAAGGGAGTCATTTTGTTTTCCTTTAACTGTGTATTTTGAAAACACATCAAATCTACAGAAATGTCACAAAAATAGTATAATTAACTCTGCATTCCCTTCAGTGTGCTTAACCAATTGCTAACACTTTGCCATATTTGCTTTATTTCTCTCTATATTGTTCTGGCCCAATTAAGAGTTGCAGGCAGCTTGGCCCTCTACTTCTAAACACTTCATTATGTCTCTCCTAAGAAAAATGTCATTATAGAAACCAGCACAACAATGTCCTTTAAGGATATTTAACACAAAAAAATAGAATCTAAAATATAGCCCATATTTTAAATTTTCTATTTGGCCCCAGACAATCTTTTCTAACATCAGGAAGTGACTTCGATTGATAGTAAATGATGAGCCAGATACAGCCACATAGAAGGGGTTTCCAGAAGTAAAGACAGAAGGAACAGAAAATCTAATTATATATATATATATTTTTTTTTCATGAATAAAATTTATTTTAAAAAATGACATTTTTAGCCAATACGCTAGGGGTTACAATCTTAATAAATAAAATCTGGTTTTAAATATGCTAACTGAATGGTTACATTTTATGTAAAACTCTAGGTAGTAAGCCATCTTTGCAAAACTGATAAGTCATATTGTTTCTATTTGGCTTTCCTCTATTTTCTCCATGTACTTTTCACCTGATCCTCGATATAGTCAATTGAAGTAATCTGCCATGTAACTCCATGAGTGAGATGTAGGGAAATTGTTGCCTGCAGAATTTCAAATACGGATATGAGGCATTTGGAAGCAATTTCTGATAAGAGAGTACCATAAATTGCTACCCCAAGGTACATCTTGCACATTACCCAACCAAATGTTTTTCTTTAAACAAGATTCAGAGGGAGGAGGGATGTATTAGCCACGAAACTTAATGGACTAAGGTGCCATTACTTACTAAATAGAACCATTTAAATGAAAAATGAACATTTAATGTATACATGTAGATAATGTAATCCATTTTATCTTATCTACATACACAGAAGATTCCGATTATAATGGATCCAGTGGTCCCTTTTTGCTCATTTCATTTGCCTGAGTACTGTGTCTGGATTAATAAAAAGAGTCTATTTCCCCAAATGAACATACAGAAAGGCAAACTGGCCTTCTCCCAAGGACAGAGATATCCCTCTAGGACTTTCCGAGGGACCGAAGGTCAGCTGGCCCTCACCGGGACCATGGAAAGTTTGTAACATCTTTCATGTCCAGCAGGGGAGCAGCCTGGAATGTCTGTTTCTTTCTAACCTTTGAAAATCATAAAATAAATCCAAAGCATCATAGACCATCTGGTACTTACAACATAATATCTACAGATAAGTCTGAGCAAAGGGCAGACGTATTACCCCTAGTGGGAGAGAGTTTCAGTGAAATTCCATCTCTTTACTCGTCTGATCACTGCCACAGACATCATAAAAACCTCCTCCTATCTATACAGTCCCCTCACTTCACTGTTGGATTCATTGCTAGTCTTAATGTCTAGATTTTCAATTTTTTAAAAGTGCCCAAACATAAGCATGAGGGATGGGAGCCCCAAACAAGAAAATGTCATATACACGTTTCTAAGTCTTATTATTGACAATTATTGTGGCAATGTAAAAATCTGAACATATATCAAAAGACCAGCAATAATAGAAGGATCAAACAAATCATCTAATAAATAGTAACTGTATCAGCCACATTAAAAAGAACTGTAGAGAGTACATACCCATGCTAAAGCAGAGCCATGATTTACAGGGGAGGAAAGAACACAGAAAAACAAAAGAACACTGAGAAAGCTGATTGTAGAATTATACTGAAGGGTAGCCCCTTTTTTTACGAAGCAAGCAAGCAATGTGTATGCATGTACGCCCCTGGATGTTTATCTGTGTGTTATGTCTGTGTGCGTGTGTGTGTGTGTCTGTACATGTGTGTACATGTGTGTGTGATGGGTGCCTTTTTACATTTATACCATTATTCATTTTTAAGTGGAGCCTGAATGTTGTCACTAGAAAAATAACAATGAGGATTTAACCATAAAGTAGTAGAGGTAAGTGTCAGTTTAGCAAATATCCAGGGGAGCCCCATTTTCTTTGAACATATCCCCATACTAAACAGTCAGTGAAAATTGAATGGAGCCCAAGTTCCCTAATTCTTTTTTTTTTTAAAGATTTTATTTATTTGACAGAGAGAGAGATCACAAGTAGGCAGAGAGGCAGGCAGTGGGGGCGGAGCAGGCTCCCTGCGGAGCAGAGAGCCCAGTGTGGAGTTTGATCCCAGGACCCTGGGATCATGACCTGAGCTGAAGGCAGAGGCTCTAATCCACTGAGCCACCCAGGTGCCCCCCAATTTCCCTAATTCTTAAAGAAGTTCAGTTAGGTAATTATTTGTTTAACTTAAATAAAACAAAACAATACCCCTTAATTTCCTTTCAAACATTTGAATGTTTCAGCACAGAAAATCTTGGATGATTTAAGTGGTTAACTTTCATGTCGTAGACAATTTAAAACTAGGTTATAATCATTGAGATACTACTTTTGAGTTATTCCAGGCCATGTTTTCATTTATGGATGGTAATTCAAAAAAATTTCCCAAATTTCTCATAAAGTAGGTTTTCCTGGAACTAATTTTAGGTTGAAAGCTGGAGAACACTCCCATCGTTGGGTGGTTGGAGCATAGAGAAAAGAGAAAGACATTGACTGCTTATAACCATAACATTCATTTCCTTTGCCTTTTTTCTGTGTAAACCTGAAAAGTTAAAATGACTTTTTCTGTTGCCTTCTGTTGACCTTCTGTTGTTTTACAAAGTTTAGGACAGGAGGAGTCAAATTCTCTGCCACCCTAAGTAAGGGCTCCCCCGGCTGCACAAGGTTCGCCCGAGGTTGTGACCCTGGGGGTCCTGCCAGCAGTAGGATATTGCCCACCCTGTAGCTACATAAAATAGACTGATGGGCCAGTTTGGGGACTGTCTGTGGGCAAACAGTAGCTGTGCTGGGTACGCCATAACCACATCTCATAATGGGGGAAATACATAACTGTTTCTTTCTTAATTTAAGCCAAGCAAAATGGGAGTTGTTTAAAAGAACCATTTTGAGGGCTAGACTGTGTCCTCCTTGAGGTCGAGGAAAATAGGAGTCAGCACCCAATGCTCGATGGAGGGAAGAGAGGAGGTATGCCCTGCAAGTTCCTTAATCATGCCTAGAATCAGGATGTGTGCTGCTTATGGACCAGATGTTGGTGTGGCTGATGGGAGCTGTCCAAAGCTTGTCTCAAAAGAGAGCCACCCAAGAGGACCAGTAGATCTTGTGTCACCCACGGAGAGTTGGACATCTGCAGGTCTGGTAGCTGAGAGAGAAGGCATTGATTGTTCTTTTCAAGGGAAAATCGTTGGAGACTCCCAGCAAGACATTTCTTAGGAACCCAAAAATATTCCGCCATGAGTGAAGGAGCCAAAAATTGGTCCTCCATTCTGCTTAGAAGATCCAAAGCCAGATAACAACTGTTCCACTTGGGAAAAACTTTCTGTTCCTTACAGCTTTTTTCTCCCCCATGCACTGAACCCTATAGCCATCGTATATAGTAGCTGGTGAGGAAGAAGGGGGGACAGAAAGGAAGACAGAAGAAGCCAATCTGTAGGTCAGTGGAGAGAGAGACAAGCATTACAAGGGCTGAAAGACTGGTGGTTTTGTGTCATCTGAATGGGTCTTTTTAATTACCAAAATTCTTCCAAATGAAAGAGCATGAAAAAGCTGTGTGTCTTGCTAAAGACTGCACCCCAGCTAGAAAAAGGAGCTGCGAGAAGTAGTTTGAAAGAACAGAGGGAGAAAGAATAAAAATTATTTTCTGTTCACATTCTTCCAAGTCCAACTTGTTCAATTCCATCAGCTATATATTACTGCTTTAAATAAGTTCCTGAGTGCTGATTTAAAATTCTTTATTCTACTTCATACATTTATAAAAACCACTCTGAGGAAAATCTCCAGTTCTTTCAAGTATTGTGGAATCTTTCAGAAAGATGTTTTCCGCAGTCCTTTGGGGAACAATAGCTCCGTGTCATTGAGAGAGCCTCTTCTACAAGGGAAAGTCGTGTTAGGGAAGGGGCTTCGTCAGCAGAGATCTGGAGCGCTATTAAACCCATAATTCCTGCCACTGTGAAGAGGAATTATGTGTGAACATCAAAAGGAAAATGAGCTCTGCCTCACATGCCATCATTTGCTATTAAGAGATTCTGGACTTTAATCAGATCTGTGACACAGAGGCCATCAAACCATTCAGAAAGAGGAGTCTTGGTGCCATTCAAAAAAGACTTGGAAATGGGACTTGCTTTGTTTGAAAGGAGCCAACAAAAGAGCCCCCCAGTTAGCAGACATTTCATCTTGCATGCTAGTAAAGGTATTTCTGGCTATGCACATTTCCCTGAAGGAATGCTTATGCCAGAGTTTGCACACTCCTAGCCCAGGGGCCCCTGTGTATTGCCAAGCTGGTGGTTATTTTCCTAAATCCATACTGTTGTTTTGTTGTTTACTAGGAGTTTTGTTGAGAAATAATTAATATTTAAAAGGTGTAATGTTATAGAATTTTTTGTACATTTATACCAGTAAAAACATCATCGCTGTTAAGATCGTGAACCTATCTGTCATCCCTAAAGGTGTTATTGTCTCCCACTGTATTCACTCCCTTCTGATCCTCTCTGCCCTACTGCCACCCTGATACAACCCCAGTCTGCCTTCGGATACACTATAGATTGAATGTTAACACTACCCCCAAAATGCATATGTCCAAACCTAGCCCCCAGTGTAATGGTATTAGGAGGTGGGGACTTTGGGAAGTGATTAGGTCATGAGTGTGAAGCCCACATGAATGGAATGAGTTCGTGCCCTTATAAAAGAGATCCCAGAGAGACCCCTTACCCCTTCCATTGTGTGAGAACATAACAAGAAAAAAAAAAAAAAACTGTTTATGAACTAGAAAGCAGACTCTTCGCCAGACACCAGATCTTGATCTTGACGTTTACAGCCTCCAGAACTGTGAGAAATAAATTTCTATTGTTTGTAAGCTCCCCAGTGTATGGCAGTTCTGATAAACAGCCCGGATGGACAAAACCAGATTAGTTTGTGTTTTTCTAGATATTTATAAAAAATTCATATGGAATATATCCTTTAGGTAGGTGGATATATAGGTTTTTAAGAAATCACCAAACTCTGTTGATGAAGTAGTTGTAATCTCTTAATTCCCAACCATCATCAGTTTATTAGCATTCTAACTCTTTCGCATACTTAACATCACTGGGTATTCCCAGTCTTACAAATTTACACCATTTTAATGGATTGTACTGGTATTACATTGGAGTGTCAATTTTGCAAATAATGCAAATTGATCAATGATTAATAATGGGGAGTTTCTATTGATGTGTTAATTTTCCATCTGTATATCTTCCATCCAAATGGAATGGATGTCTATTTCTTTCTTAGGATGTTTTCTTACTGTTGAGTTTTGAGAGTTCTTTACATATTCTGGACACAAGTACTTTACTAGATATGTGCTTTGCAAATGTTTTCTTCCAGTATTTTTATTCTTTTAGCATTGTCTTTTGATGAGCAGAAGTTTTTAATTTTGATGAAGACAAAGTTATCAGTTTTTTTCTTTTATGGATTTTCTTCTGTGCTTCTCATTTCTCAGGGATGATGGTCCTTCATGACTTGCATTCAGCGATTTGAAAAACATGATTTGGGGGCAGCTGGGTGGTTCAGTCATTAAGCAGCTGCCTTCAGCTCAGGTCACGATCCCAGGATCCTGGGATCAACCCCCGCATTGGGCTCCCTGCTTGGGGGGAAACCTCCTTTTCCCTCTCCCACTCTGCCTGCTTGTGTTCCTCTCTCTTGCTTTGTCTCTCTCTGTCAAATAAATTAAAAAAAAAATTTTTTTAAACTAGAAAGAAAAAATTAGAAAAATTAGAAAGAAAACATGTCTGTTTGGGGGACTTCTTCAAGGGGGTTAGTAAATCCAGTCCCTCTTATTCCATTTTGGCAAGAACCAGAAGCCTGGTGTGTTAGTTTAAATGTATTTTATGGCCAATATATAACAATCTGGAGATTGTTAAGTGATCATCTATATATCTGGATTCCCTTGAAAATCATCTGGGCATGCCATGGTTACATTCCTGCAAAAAAAACAACAGGTGGGAATCCTGTGGACTTTGGATTGTATATCTAACTACTTATACAATTCAGATGATATTAATGGCTGTTAAGTTACTGACCTTTGATATGTACCCCAATATAACCATTTCTCTAGGTCATAAGTTGGATGGGCAAAGAGCTTTTGTGACTCAATGAATAGCTGTCCCTTCCTATTAAATATAGAGAATACACTTCTGATTGAAATGGCACAGTACTATTATTTTTACTTGCAAAGAAAGGGAGAAATGAACATTTTTAGTGCCTCTCTACTAGGCATTTTAACATATAACATTCAGTTAAATCGATGAATTCAAGTCCTAAAGCAATGCTATGATTAATTCATTCAAATACATATTTATTAGCACTCAGTGCAGATGGGGAGCTGACAACTCAGACTGAGCGGAGTGTCCATATCTCAGGGAGCAGCCTGCTGGCCAGCCTTCTGACAGGCTCCATTCCTCCAGGTTTGGGGGCTGGCTAATTTACAAAAAATATAATTGCTCTTATCAATGAGAATTACCTGAGGGTGACCCAGATGAGGCATATCACACTTTCTTCTAACTTGGTAGAGTTGCAAGTCTTATCCACTTGCTTCAGAGACAGGTTCAAGGTATCTCTTCTGGATATGTGGGTAGAAATGCCTTCTCCAACTCACTTCCTGTGGGGTGGGTTTGTAACTTCTCCCAGGCTCATTGTTCAGTCTAGTTGCTGTGCGAGGACTGAAGAGAGTCCAGGTGTCCCACAGGTAGAACACGGATTCGTGTTCATGAAACAAAGCTGAGATGTCCTCAGCTTCCCAGCTGTGGGCTCCTTCTTTGTCTATCATACCCAATATTCTCTTCCCCATTCTAGTTTTAGGGGAAAAATAGATAAGGAACACAAAATACTGTCTAAAATTTGAAACAATATCAAATGCAGGCAACACTGTGTCATGCCATGGCATGGTATTGTCCATAATAAGGGTGGATAAACCTTATTGAGTGTTTCTGATAGGAAAAGCATTACTGTAAGCGTTTTCCAATTAGTGGTTCATTGAGCCTTCACAGTCACTGTATGATACGAGCTACTATGATTGTCTCAGTTCACAGGTGGAAAAACTAGACACAGAGTGTCTAAGTAACTTGTCCAAAGTCACAGCTGGAGGGGGGCAGAAATGGAGCTGTGGCTGGGCAGGAGTCTCTGTGTCTATATCATTTTTTTTCTTTTTTTTAAAGATTTTATTTATTTGACAGAGAGAGATCACAAGTAGGCAGAGAGGCAAGCAGAGAGAGAGAGAGAGAGAGAGAGGAGGAAGCAGGCTCCCTGCCTAGCAGAGAGCCCGATGTGGGACTCGATCCCAGGACCCCGAGACCATGACCTGAGCCGAGGGCAGAGGCCTAACCCACTGAGCCACCCAGGCAGCCCCCTGTGTCTATATTCTTAATTCCAACACTCTGCTCCCCTCAGTATGAGAGCTGTATTGTCCAAAATGAATATTAGAAAACAACAGGTATAATGGAGAAAAAAAATCAAGTTAGGAGTTAAAGGCTTTGGAATGCCATCTTACCAAAGTTTTGTGTTTTGTTTTGTTTTGTTTCCATATAGGGATTTTAAAAATAAAGAGGTTTTCTTTCCAGAAAAAAAAAAAAAAAAAAAAGAACAAAAGGTATCATATCAGATTTTAATTCTTTGCTTAGTTTTTTCTCCCAATATACCATGACCACCTTTAGAACAAAAATGTGGGGTTTTTTCCTCTACTCAAAAACCAGAAGAATGAACAAAAGCATAACCTATAATAGGTCCTCAACAGGTATTTGATGAATAGATTTAAAAATATGTTTTTAAGTTGGTTTCGTTAGAAAAAAATATTTGATCTGGTATCTCCACTGAAGACAGATACAGGATTATATTTAACATCCATATATTACCTGGAGGGTTTCTTCAGCCTTTGCTATTTAAATGAGATTAGAACTAAAGAACTAAAGCTTGTATGTTTAGGGGGTGCCTGGGTGATTTAGTCAGTGAAGCATCTGACTCTTGATTTCACCTCAGGTCATGATCTCAGGGTTGTGAGATGGAGCCCCACATCTGGCTTTGTGCTGGATGTGGAGCCTGTTTAAGATTCTTCCTCTACCTCTCCCTCTCTGCCTCCCCATCCCATGTGCATGCAGGCACACTCTCAAAAAAATTTTTTTTAAATATACAATAAGTCTTTTAAAAACCTATGTCTAGCTATTATGGGTATTTAAGCAATCATTGGCTCAAAAGCTTTATTTAAGGGATGCTGAAAGCACTGTAAAAACCCAGAATCATTTTGGCAACAGCGATGGCATAAGTAACTCAACCTGGGCTTCACTTGAGGTCATAAATCCTAAACCTAATTGTCATGTTTCGTATCAACCACTTTAAGACGAATGATGTGAAACAGACACATGAAACACTATAACTGGATATTAGGAGAAGAACATAGAATAGAAATACATATCATGGGAGAAATTTCCCACCCAGCTCCAGACACATGTTCCTCCCATAGCTGAGCCCCGGAGGTCACACTCAGGATTGGTAAGTGGCCCGAATATCCCTAACTGTGTTTTTTTTTTTTCTCAACTGCACAAAAATGTGCAGTTTTCATTCTGAAAGTATGCTGTTCTGTTTTGATATTTGCAGCATGAAGCTGCACCACTCATTAACCAAGCAAATGTCTTAGAAGCCAAACTTAGTAGAGCTAAGAGAAAACTTGTCTACAATATTTTGGGATCAATATTTCTAGGGATCCTCGGCAGGAAAAGAAATCCCAGTTTCTGGGCTCCTTTATATGCAGAGTTGGTGCTACGTAGCGTGAAATCTGGCCGAAGCTGCAGTGTACATCTGGCAGCTGTTCAAGAGCCGTGTTGTTAAACCAGAGATAAAAATGAGAAAATCTGAGCAAAGGACGCAAACATGAAAAAAAAGTACATTAAGTCACAGTAAACTAGAATTAGGCTTTGAGGGATTTTTGGAGCTGAGTGGGTTCTTTTTACAGGCACAGAAATATATAGATCAAGGAGTTAATTGAACATAAAAAAAAAAAAAAAGAGGTCTTTGCGTTCAGTGTTGGCCTTATGTGCATTGGTCAATAGCCTCTTCCTCGTCCTGCCATTCCATCTTCTATACAAGGGCAGCTGGTCCTGGCCATCCTAAATGGTTAAGGATTGCATTTTACCCTAAAGCAATGTGAAGGCTTGAATGTTGGTGCCTGAATGTTGGTGCCTGAATGTGAGTCGATCAGTCTGGCGACTTGAAGACGTGCTTCTGACTGCATGCGTCAAGAGATTAATCTTATAGAAATGTCAATTAGGAGCACTACGTAAAATAATTCATGTAAAGGCCTACCTTATTTTTTTTATTTGTGAACTTGACCCAGAACTGATCACAATTTTAAGTATGGAAGCATTCATGCCATTGCTTCTTTCATGATCCCTCCTTCACAAGACTGCGGTTCCATGAGATAAAGAATACGTCTGATTCAGCTGACCCTGAAATCTAAGTGCCTAGCTCAGAGAAGGAAATGAGTAAATTGCTCCTAAATGAGTGGATGGATGGATAAATGGCTTTCTGTGAAGCCCTAGAAACTCCTCCTGCTGGGCAGCTTCTCAGGGTGTGTTTTATGTGCATGTGAATATTTGGTTCATGTCCAGCTTGCCCGGACTTGCGGACTTGCAGACTTGACTGGGTTTCCATAAAGGCCACCTTTGTGCCCACTCACTCCTTGTTCTGTTCTCACCATCTAGCAGTCACTGGTACGCAGTCCTTAAACATAAGCAATTGTAGAATAAGTTAATGTCATGAGCTCCACTGTTCTAGCAAAGGACATACATTGAGTCTTATAAATGGTGATTCAGTCCTCCTTTTGGTTTTGTTGGTTCCCTCATCTGACCTGTGAGCTCCCTGAGGGTGGACTGTGTGTGTCTCCCCCACCCCTCCAGAGCCCGGCGGGGTGCCTCTACCATAGCCAGTGCTCCCTGCAGAGTGCTGACGGGATGACATCGTTCCCAAATTAAATGTAAGTCATGTGCCCAATTAATTTCACCCTCGGGAAGAGTTTCGAAAAGAACTACAGTTCCATGGTCAGTTTAATTTGTGTTGTATTTTATTTATTTTGGAGCAAACAAAAAAAATCTGAAGAATCTAGAGACTTAAAAAAAATGTTATTTCTTTCAAATCTGTGCTTTGGAAAATCCCAAGAGGCCCTTCCTTCCCCTTGGTATTAAACAAGGCCAATGATATTACCAAGCTGCAGCTAAACTGGCATGAATTATTCAGAGCAGCAGGAAAAGCAGCTGCTCATCCTCTCCGTCCCTAATTGTGAAGATTGGAGAATTGGAGGGCAGTAGTGACAACACCAGGGGGGAAAGAAAGATAAATTGGTGCCCTAAACCTCATAAACTCTAGCATCTGTAGCACTCTGTTTCATGTGGCAGCAGGGGCCACGGTCCTGCCGTAGGGAACCAGGGCAGAAGACAGGAGGAATCCTATGAAGTCCTGCTTGGACAGAGAGAGATGGGACAGGAGAAGGGAAGGGGAGGAGGAGGTGAGGAAGAGTGGAGCAGGGAGGGAGAGGGAAAGACAGGTGCTTCCAACCCTGGGATGCAGGAGGGCAAATTCCAGTCGAGGATCTTCTTGTCCAGAGAAAAACTCAAGGGAAATATAAAATGTAGACGTGCATATAAAGAAAAATAATTACAAATTAAAACATGCGGTGATGTTGAAATAAAAAGACCTGTCATTCAACTGAAGTGAGTCCCTGGCTTCTGGATAATTTTTTAACCTCTTCGACCCAGAGGCTATTTTGGAATATTTTTAATTTTGGGGGGTGGGGGGGGCAGGATGTGGTATATAGGGAGCTAGGAGGAGAGAGAAAGAAGGGTAAGGAGGTTATCGTTGGGGGTATGGATACCAGAATCATAAAACCTTAGAATTCTAGAACTGGGGAGCACTTTGAGTCCCTACCATATGTCTTGGGCTATAGAATTTGAGGCTTGTCCAGTTTTCTTCTCATTCGGTGTGGCTTTTAGATGATGGATGTATGGATGGGTGGGAAGCAAACTTGAATCATAAAGTTTTATTTAAAATCACCCTGAAGACTTTCTGACCAAATCAGCTGCTTGCTAATGTTGAAAACCAAGAGCATGAGTCAGAAATGGGAAGAAAGCCCGACTTGCAAACTAATGCTTTCTTGTGAAGGACTGTGATGATCAGTGTCCACACTGTCTGAGGTTAAGAAACTAAGTGAGGCTGTCTAGCCTTTCATAAAAGAAAATGTAGAATAAAAATAGGGACTGCAAAGCATGGACCCTATTACATTTATTGAAGGGAACATAAAAACTGCAACTAAGACCACACTCTTCTGGAAGTCATACACACACACACACACACACACACACACCACGTGCATGTATGCATGCACATACCCATAAAAAATTGCTAGATTCTCTCCTTAGGGCAATGGTTCTCAGTCATGAATGATCCCCTTCCCATCCCACCACCAACCAGGGACATACGGCAGAGTCTGAAGACACTCTTCATTGTCACAGCTGAGTGAGGAGAGGTGCTATTTGCCTCCAGCAGGTAGAGGACGGGGATGCTG
Organism: Enhydra lutris kenyoni; assembly: GCF_002288905.1. Classification (NCBI taxonomy): domain Eukaryota; kingdom Metazoa; phylum Chordata; class Mammalia; order Carnivora; family Mustelidae; genus Enhydra; species Enhydra lutris. Next base: position 6,788,649 of record NW_019154090.1, on the reverse strand, counting down.
TTACACATCCTGTGGCGCACAGGCAGCCACCAGCCCCCCATCTCAATAGGGGAGAAGGTGAGAGACCGTCAAGGTGGAGGAATAATAGAAAAATTCTCTTACTAAAAATAACTAAAGCTGTCATCGTGCCAGGCCTTATAACTAATTATTTATGATCTTTATGATTAATTCGCAAAATATCCCCAAAAGGTCATTATCAGTATTTGCTTACAGGGAAAGAGAAGCTTAGAGAAGTGTAGTCAATTATCCCGTGTTACTTGACTCTCAAGGAGGGAAAAGGGGACAGTGCTTGAGCTTGGCTGAACCCATAAAGCTGGCCCTGAGATGTCTCTTAAGGAAGGTACTGTCTTTGCAAAGAAAACCACTTTGATAGAACAGATGAAAATTAACAGGTAGACCCCAGGGAGAGTTATGGGAAAAGAGAGTCAACAGAAAACAAAAAAGAACTTGATTTGTACAACTCAGGAAAATAAGAACCACTTTTTCTTGGAGAGGTGGTAAAATGGGATTCTTCCTATCTCCCATTTGGCTGAAGCAATGAGACAACATGAAGCTACTTTTATATTCCCAAGTGATATGCTTAAGCCAAACCTCCAAGGGCAATAGACAGGAACCACTTGGATGACCTGCAACTAGGCACCCCCTCCAGTTGTAAGGAAAGGTTGAGTTGCTGAGAGATGAGTGGGGAGGGGAGACAGAGACAGAGAGCATGAGTGCTGGGAGCCTTCTGGGGAGGCACAGAAATACCTTTGTTTACCCCAGTCTTAGTTGGGGGCAGGGGGACGCTCCAGGTTTGCTTGTTTGTTTGTTTTAGCTTATGGGACATAGGGGACAGATGTCAAAACTATACTTGAGAAATCTAAAGGCCGATGTCTGTGCACGGCTAGTCATTTGGCCTGATGGAGAGGCCAAGGATGATGACCTTCAATCCCTGAGGTGATTGCAACATGAGATGCATGAGTGTTTTATCGTCAATAGGGGCAGCATCCTAGAGAAAGAGAAGGACCTTGAGTTGTTTTCCATCCCAACCAAAAGGGTTACCTGGATGGATGAGGCTGTATCAGCAGAAAGTTTGGATGCCCAGAGGCTGAAGGTTGCATCCTGAGATGGTCATGGGTATAGGTATGATGTACCTATATCCCCATTAGAGGAAGAGGCAGCCCCCACACCACCAAACAGCCCAGAGAAGAGAGGGCAACACTAGGTCTCCTCGATGAGACCTCAGAGGAGACCTCTCCTGCTTCTTCCTGTGCCCCCGATCCCCGCAGGATAAGGGTGAGGTCAGAGGAAAAGAAGTACAAGGCAGAGACACAAAGGAGAAATAGTACAAGCAGAGTTCTATCAAAATACTTCACAGTGAGTTAAACCTCTCACTCCCTTTAAAGCATAGGATCCTGCAGACAAGAAGAACCAGCTATAAAGTACAAGTGTGGCTGCCCTGGGGGTGTGGCTGAACCCCCCTTTTCCCCAACCAGTCCAAAGCTGATGTAGGCTGTGAGAGTAGAGACCTTACCTCTAGAAGAGGTTGCAGGATTTTTATTATTATTATCATGATTATTACTTTGTATGGAATGCATTCATCACTGAACCAAGACTTTTGATTCATATGGAAGTATACTGATTAGTCATTTAAAACATGTAATTATGAATAATTATCAGGCAATTAAACCTGCTAATTTTTAGACCAGTGGTTCTCAAACTTTATGTGCATTAGCATAACCTAGTTAAAGCAGATTTTTGGGTCTCATCCCCAGAGTTTCTGACTCATTAGGTCTGAGGCAGGGCATGATAATTTGCATTTCCAGCAATTCTCAGGTGATGTTATGATGCTGGTCTGGGGATCACTTAGTCAAAATTACTGACTAGATGATGCTTTTGCCTATGTTCTCCTGAGGTCCTATGGTTTCAAGAGATGAATAGCATCTGTACCATTTCATACATGTGTTCTTCTTTTTCTTCTTGCCTTAAAAAAAAAAAAAAGAAAGAAACACAGAAACCAAGTATGTTATTTGGGGGGAAAAAAACCTATTCTTATTTTTGGAAGGAAATGCTTTGTCTGGAACAAGTAGGTAAGCGCTTATGATTAGTTGTGGGATAGAACACCACTTTTTTTTTTTTTTTCTTCACAGGAAAGGGTGTATTCACTAGAATTTCTGCCAAAAAAAGTTATACCTCAATCTCAGTTTGTGAACTCACACAAAAACTCATTAAAATTCTCAGTGCTCTACCTGTTAAGACTAAGGAAGCAAAAAATTCCATTTCCCTTGGATGGAAGTTTTTCCAAATAATCTTTCTTAACTCACTATATAAACTTGTCTTCAAACAGAGTTGTAATTTTTTTTCTTTGAGGGCCACATAGTAAACATTTTAGACTTGCAGTCCATGCTGTTGTAGAAAAAAAAAAAAAAAGGCAGACTTAGGCAATATGTGAACAAATGAGCATTGCTGTGTTCCAATAAAACTTTATTGACGAAAACAGGAATCAGACTGGATTTAGTCTGATGACTGTGGTTGTGCATCAATCTCTTGGAATAAGAGACTCCCATCTGACATACCTGATACCCATTCATGGTACCCAAACCTGAAGAGCTTTGAAAAATGCCCATACCCAGGACCCATGTTCAGACGTACTGGTTTAAGTCGTCTGAGGGAAGACCTGAGCATCTGTTTATCACAGGCTTCCCAGGACTGGGAACCTAGATCCTGGTTGTTATCTCAAGGTCAGAGGAGAGGTTCAAATATTCACTCACTGACCCACCAAAGCCTTAACCACGCAGAGGTGCTCTATTTTATACAAATTGACTTCGTCTTGATTGCTCTGAATACTCATTCGTTTTTGGTTCTATCTCTCCCCCTGGAACATACTGCAGAGAGATGCCCGTGGAGGAAACAGCTCAACAGAAATGATCAACTTTAACCAGAGTTCCTGCTCTCCCGACAGCCAGCTGGGGGCTGATTTTTCAAACCTCTGTTAAGGTGCCCCAGGCATCTTAATAGATACAGCAAATCTCCCCTGATGAGAATTGCATAGGTTGTTAGAGCAGGGCTTCTCAAAATTTAATGTGAACACAAATCACCAACAGAACATGCTAACATGCAGGTCCTGATTCAGCAATTATGAATGGAGCCCACAATTTCGCATTTCCAACAAGCTTCACAATGCTGCCAAAGCAGCTATTTTGCAAGCAGTGCTTTGAACACTGAGGTCTTACTGGACTACTCTTTGTTTTGCTCTAGAGGATGACTGCTATAAACTTGGCATGCCCTCCCACCACCATGTGCCACAAAATATATTTGGAAATGCCACAACCCTGTATTTAAGTCGGAGTATTGCAAATGCGGTGAGAATCCACAGTGAGTTGGGGGTTTTTTGTTTATATCTTTCCTGAGTGGGGCAATGAACAAAGAAAGGCCAAACTATTTATGTATACAAAGTGTTTTACAATGATTTGTAAAGAGTCAGCTGTGATTAATGAGGTTCTACTGGATAAAATGACTTTTTTCCACATCTTATTGTAGTGCTGTAGCCTGTGTGTGTCTCTGCTTTCACTGAACATCCATAATCAGTAGACATTTTTGCCAATACTAAGAGATGGGGTGGTCCTTCTTTGTTTTCTATGGAGTAGGCTTGAGTTCTTAACAAGGCTTTACATGCTTCTATTGGTAAGTCTACAGTGGTGTCATAGAAAGAAAATTGACTCAGTAGCTTTATAAGGTTTTTGTGCTGTATAACAAATTACCACAAAATTAGTGGCTTAAAATAGCAAATCATTTATCCTCTCATAATTTCTGTGCCTCAGTAGTTTAGGTGCAGTTCAGCTAGGTCCTCTGCTCTAGGATCTCACTGCACTATGATCCAGGTCTCAGCCAGGGCTCTTGCCTTATCGGAATCTGACCTAAGAATGACTCACTTCCAAGCTTCCTCAGGTTGTTGGCAGAATTCATTGCACTATGGCTATAGAAAAAAGGTCTCCATTTTTTGCTGGCTGTCAGCCCAGGACCACCTCCAGATTTGCAGTTCCAAGAGTCTATCCACAATTTCTTGCCTTGTGGGCTTCCTCAACTTGACTGCTCACTTGTTCAAGCCAGCAAGGGGAATCTTTTGCTCTATTCTGATAAAGTGGAGTCTTACATAATGTATTCTAATCAAGGGAATACTGTCCTATTACTTTCTGCATATGATGCAATCTAACAAAAGGAATGATTGTTCATGACCTTTGCCATAATGTATTGGTTAGAAACAAGTCACTAGTTTCATCTATATTCAAGGGGTAAAGTTACCCAAAAGTGTGGATTCAAGGAAAAAGAGATTTTGCAGGGTCATCCTAACATCCGTCAGTCAGAGTTGTTGAAAGTCTATGTATGTCTTGAACAGGCCAGAGATTCAGCCACTTTGGGTCATTTGATACTAGTGTATAAAATGGGTATAAATGCAAAGCCTGATAGAGCTCTAAGAAGCAAAATGAGATTAATATCTAGCATTACTATAAAGTTTTATATAAATGTAAGTTTTTTTCTGTTATATCCCCTATAACTTTTGGAGCTAAGAAAGCAATAAAAGTGATAGGCTTATAGAATTAATAAAATAAATGCACTCCACCTTCTAATCAGAGATAATAGAAAGATCAATGGCAGTGTTTTAAGAAACATCATTTTCAATACTAACACTTGGATTAATCCTCATGGGTCTCAACTGCATATGATAGAGGAACAGTGATTAAGTGTGTGGGTTGTAGGAACTTCTAGTACACCAAAGAATCTCCTTTCAGTACAACTCTTCCTCAGACAACAATTATCCATTCTGGGTAAATAGAAAAACAACCAAATAAGAATCCTGGAGAATTAACCAAAGCAGGCTAGAATGAGAGGGAAATCAACACATGGGGAAAAGAAGTAGGAGTGAGTAAGTTTCTCATTTGTAAATGGCCTTTATCCTGAGGGCACGTTCAGTCTATGCTATGTAAGGCATTTCAACCTATGATACAAAGCCCATAGTTTCACTGGCAAGAATATAGGGTCTGAGGTAAACATAGCTATGGAAAAGTGAAATAGGGGGAATACTCAGAAAAAAATAAAAGGCAGAGAGAGAAAGCACCAAATTCTACCTATCAGCTCTGCCCAAATCACTGGCTAACTCCATTACCATGCATGCATGTAGCAAAGTACAGAGGCCCACTGAAGTATAGAACGACTAAAGTGAAATATTCCACCTAACACAGGAGAGACAGAATTTTATAATTTGAGTTCAACCAAATTAACTACCTGCTTAAAAATAAGAATCAGTACTCTTCAGAGGAACATAACAGAATCTAACATTTCTATAGCATATTATTCACAATACAAGGCTATAAATGAAATTATTTCTTATTCCAAGATATAGGGAAATATAATTTACCCCTAAGAGAAAAGAAAATCAAGGGAGACTAATCCTGAGTTGGCCCAGATACCAGAATTAGCAGAAAAATATTTCAAATAGCTCTTATAACTAGACTAAAAACATAAAGAAAAATATATGTGAAATAAATGAAAAGATTGGAACTCTCACCAGATACAGGGAAATTGTTCCAAAATAAAACAAGTAAAAATTCTTAGATTTAAGATATGACCTTGGAAATCAAAATTTTTCATTGTATGGGATTAGTCACAAATCCCATAGTCACAGGTAACAAAGTAAAGAGCCAGTGAACTTTAGAATAGATCAACAAAAATTATCCAATATGAATAATCAAGAGAGGGAAATAGGGAGAAGAAAAGAGTCTCAGAAACCTACAGGCAAGATACAGTACAAGAGGTCTAATGTATGTGTAATTGGAAAGAAGAAGAAGAGAGAAAATGGAAAAAAGAAAAGGAAAGAAAGAAAAATCAAGTATTTCTCAAATTTGGTGAGAGATATTAATTCATAAATTCAAGAATCTCAGCAAACACAAAGATGGATTAATACAAATAAAACTACATTTAGGCACATCATGGCTAATCTGATGAAAATCAAAGATAAAAAGAATATCTTGAAAGTAGCCAGAGAATAGTCATATGTTGCGTACAGAGCAACAATGATTTATGTATCCACTCATTTCTTATCAGAAAGAGTGGAGGGCAGAAGGAAGTAAAGTAAAAGCTTTAATATTCAGACAGTATGGGTTGCATCAGACATGATTTACAACTTTATCTCTGCCACTTAGTATCTGTGAGCCTTGAACTAACTGATTGATAGTCCATATCTTGATATGTTTCCCTTTTAAGTAATCCTGTTAAAAGTTATCTATCTCATTAGGTTGCTGTGAATATTGCATGAGCTACTAATACATGTATAGTACTTAGCACTTAGTCAGGATCAATGTTTGCTATCATTATCAAACATTAATATTTGTGGTCAATTTAAATACCTCTACTTAACCTTAATTTTTCATAGATAATTCTATATGTATAAAGACAAGAAAACACACTTTTTAATCCAAAAAAACAAGAATGATTAATTCAAATTACCAGTAGCAGCAGGAGTATGCCAAAGAAAGAATGATTTCCAAAGGGACAATTATTCATACATCCTCTGCGGCAGGAGTTAAACAGTTTCACAGCAAGGGAGACCCAGTTCTCTTGAGCAGGTTCTGGTTGAGTAGAACAAAATTTCTCGGTTTCTCACCTCAGGCTTCTGCCTGTACCTATTCCCCAGTGCAGGTAATTAGCAATCAAATTCTTAATTACTCAATTACTCCAACCCACAAGGCTATCCAAATAAATCAATTAATACATCTCTCACAGAAGAGCTCATGTTTACAACGTAACACAATATTGTTCTGGCAAGCCAGGATTGAGCCCTGCAGACTCAGAGTTCGATCTTCATGGCCCCAGTCCTCTGTGCAGTCTACACCAACCAAGCTTGACAGAAACAGAAGTAGGACTCTAAACTTAGAGTTCCTTTCTTGTTTTTTTCTCATTTAAAAGGTATTCAGGGAAGTGGGAGTCAGATGGATGAGTGGCTCAATCACCCGATCCTAGATACTGATTTTTAAATTCATTTTTAATTATATATATTTTTAAATTTATTCCTCATTTCATTTGCCACATTTGTCTTGTCCATTGTGTCACATTCTCAGCTAGATCCTTTGAGGTGCATCCAGAAACCTCTTACAGAGGATAGCTCTTAAGTGTTCCCGTAAAAAGAAAGAAGAAAAGAAGAAAAGGAAATTATAACTACGTAAGGCAACAGATATGTTAATTAGCTTTATTTCAGTGATAATTTCATATGAAATCAGCATGTTGTATGCCTTAGATATATGCAAAGTTTTATTTGTCAATTATATCTCAATAAGGCTAGGGGGAAATATGCCCCTTACTATGTAACTCTTTAAACCTCAGTTTCTGCAAAGAGCATCTGTCTGTGCTTGTTAAACTTCAGTATACAAATGCACATCCCAGGGATCTTGGGAAATTCCAGTTTCAAACTCCATAGAGGGGGCATGGGCCTAGAGCGTCTGCACGTCTCACCAACTTGCAGGTGCTGCTGATGCTATTAATCCAGGGGACAGACTTGGAGCACCGAGAATGTAGAATAAGCATTCTTATCATGCTCACTTTCTGGGATCACTGAAGTTCCTATGAGATCTTTGCAAAGCAATGCAAATAACAAATTTGGCAAGAACTAATTAAATTGTAAAGTTTATTGTTAGGGACCTGCCTATGAGGACCAGAGTCTTATGAGGACAGAGGAGGTCAAAGATATAACAGGATGGAGATCTACAGGAGACATAATTATTTAAACAAATGTCACTAGATTCAGATACTAGAACTGGCTTTACCACTAATGAATTTTGAAAACTTGATGACAACATCACTTAACCCACTTGGGCACCTGTACTTTGCCCATTAAAACAAGTCACGGTGTATCACCTTCAAAATTTTTGTCATACTCAAGTGCTAAATTACCTTTTATTTTTGATTGACTTTCAATCAAATCAGGGTTTGAAATTTAGCCTTATCCTAAGCAGTACTTTCTAGAAATTACAGGTGAGTACTACTAGCTGTAGATAAGTATTTTCCTAACAGATTAAAATAAATAATAATTTGTCTTATTATTACTATGTTATTTTTTATTTTTATAAAAAATTTATTTTTTATTTTATAAAATAATTATTTTATTATTACTATAATAAGAACTACTCTTCCATAGAGCCCCTAAGATGCCATCTCATATTCCACCAACCATAGGCATTCTGAGGGAAATAATGGATTGGTAACCTCACAACTCTTTGAAGAATCAAGAACCAAGAGATTTATGCTCCCAGGTGGTCTGGATACCAGGAAGAAGGAGAGGGACTTCATAGAGGAGGTACCATGTAAGCTGAGCCTTGAAGAATAAGTAGGCTTTAAGTTTAGATAATTGGAAACTAAAATTTGGTGTGTGTGTGTATGTGTGTGTGTGTTTTGGGAGAGTAGGGAGTTGCTGTGTAAGGAGAGAGAGAAGAGCATTCAGGATACAGGCAGCACCAAGAATTAAAACAAACCTCAGAATTACTGATACACTGGAGAGAAAAAAGGAACTGTTGCTTTTATGATTTCAGAGATAGCTTGAATGGTAACACCAAAGTTAGAGAAAAACACACTGGAGTCCATAATGGGTTTTGTCATCATTAACTCCTTTTGGGATTCTGTTGAAAACTCTGGACAATCTCCAAGAAAATGCATGCACAGAACACACACACACATACGCACACACATATGTACCTGTGTACATATATTCACTTATGATATTTTGCCATGGTATCAGGAAATGTTTTTCTCTCTGGCCAGTAAGTGAAAAATCTAGAGATCTGTTAGTCCAAATGTCTAATGGTAGCAATTTTTGGAAAAGTACAACTCAGAAGATTTGAAATTCTGTCCAGTGTCTTAGCATCATGTGGTTCCATCTAATTTACGTAGCTCCTTTATGATGCATGATGAAGAACACAACTCAAACTGGCTTACACAAAAGAAAACATGAAACTAATATGTAAAAGTAGATTATTAAGTCTTCAGATGAAGCTCCAAATAGTGTCACAAGAGTCAGTCTCTCTCTAGACTCTGCTATCCCTCCATTACTCTCCATTTCAGGTTACACTTGGGAGCAAGATGGTGCATAAAATGTCCAAACCTGAGTTCCCTCAGACTCAAGCTGTCTTGAGGCAATAGTCCTGAATTTTCTCAAATGTCTACGCATCCTCTACTGGGGTCATATTGTTCCCATGAACTGACTCTACTCATGGTCTCAAATGTGTCATGTTCCTCAGTCTTGGCTAATCTGAGTGCAATTCCTCTGGTCACATGGACTGATTTAGAGATGAGATGATTATATCATACGTAAGAGTTTCTGAGGTGCCATGAGAATTTGTTGAGACTTGTGAGAGAGAAGACAGTCTTTCCCTCTGGATGGGAATAGGAGAAGATGCAAACGTTGGAGCTGCTGCAGCCACCATGCAGCCTTGAGAAAAGAATCTAAGCTTGGAACCAACTTGTAGGAGTGTAAGTGAGAAAAAGGAGACAAAGAATGAGAGAGAAAGAGAGAAGGAATATACTAGTGACATAATTTTATCCCCTGATCAAGTTGTACCTGAAGCTTAATAGCTCTGATCATTTTAGTTATATAGCCTACTTAATCTCTCTTTTGTTTAAGGCAGTTTGGTTAAGACTTGTAAACGAAAGATGAGTATTTGGCACACACCACCTATCATGGATCCATCAAAAATATTCTCATGGTTACAACTGCTCCCAAACGGATTATTTCAAAAGCCCCTCCAGCACTGGTCTTTTTTGTAAGGCATGTTGGTAAGATGTCTACTTAAAGTTTTTGGGTGTCCCAAGGATGGGCCCCCTCTTCCCTGTTGAGACTGTTGTCCTAATATCTACATTACTGAATATATCAGAAAGTAACTGAGGACTTTAAGATCTGCATCTGTGGGGGTGCCTGGATAGTGCAGGGGTTTGAGATACTGACTCTTGGTTTTAGCTAGGGTTGTGATCTCAGGGTCGTATGATGGAGCCTGAGTCAGGCTCTGTGCTCAGCATGGAGTCCACTTAGGATTCTTTCTGTCCCTCCCACCCTCCAAATAAAGAAATAAAATATTTTTTAAAAGATCTGTATCTATGACTTGCCCAGACACCACTGTAATTAATTGTGGACTCTGAATATGAATTTGGGAACTAATAATATTTCAAGGGCTTGACTTTTTTTCTACTGTCTTTATAGGATGCTCATTTGAGAGCAATTTCTAATGCTCTAGTTTTTGTTGTTTAAAAAGTTGTTGAGTCTACACAATCAATTCACATGCTTTTATATTGGAATAAGCTGAAAAGCATCCCAATTTATAGACACTGAGGCCATAAAATGAAATACAAATTAAGTAGTGATTTAGGCAATGCATTAGCTCAGAAAGAGTTAGACCAGGTGAGTCATAGGGATTTTAGAATGAATTTTGGGTCTGGAATCCACAGGCTGTTCCTTAGGTAGTTGGGTTCTCAGTGGGTTTAGCCTAATTTCTTTGACAGGTGAGTAACTGACAGGAGGAGAGAGCAAGGTGGTAAGTACCACAGGGAAAGACTAGCACATCCTTGCCTCCCATTCTCCACTCATATCAGCCAGTCTCCACTAAATGATGACTTCTTTTCCTCTGACACATGGTGCTTAGCAATTTTTCCCATCAATTTTAATCTATTTTTTTTTCTGTAGATTAGCTTTTTCTTAGAAGGAAACTATTTTCCTTATTTATTTTTATGTGCCCTGACTTCAGTCATTTCACAACTTCTGTGTCTGGGAATGCACACCTTGTTTCCTTCAGCTGAGCCTATTTTCTTAGGCCTGATGTATTTCAGAAATGATAAATCTTCTATTTACTTTGGTCTGGCCTGAGATCACTGTGATGTTGTCACTGTAATGGAAGGGAGGCATATTCAGAGGTGAGAACTAGCCTACGCTCCAATCAGGGTGCCTGGGAACAGGTCCCTGCCTTTTCTATGAACTGATGCTGTGACTTCTGTCCCTCAGTGCTTCTGCTTCCTCTCACGTATATGAGAAACCACTCGGGTCAAGCATTCCTGCCTCAGAGAAATATTGAATGAAAACTGAGCACACTTGAGTGCATCCCAGGCCTGTAACACCAGAGAGGGGATGAGCTGCTGTGATTCACACACCTAGAGAATCGATGGGGGCCGCAGAAGGACAGAGAGGCTCCATTCAGCCCCTCAGCCACTTTCTTTGGGCCATTTGTAATAAAACTCAGGGCAGGAGACAAAACCGTGCATCCTTGGAATCCTGTACCACTCTTTATAGACTTTCTGAAATAGACTTTATGTCTAATTTTAGAGACCTTTTCCTACTTACTAAATCCAGGGTAAGTTCCCGTGTGATTTCATACAAACCCCAGAAGGCTCCAATCAAATCAAATACCAATCAAAGTTGAAATTATGTGACCTTGGAAGCATCTAGAAAAGCAGGTTCTCTGCCGGCTTGGCTTCTCTTGCCTCTTCTTAATCACGCTGCCTTCCAGAGACAGACGTCAGGAGAGATTGCTAATGCGTGGTGCCTTTTCTTATCAATACCACTCAATATCACCTTCCCCAGGAAGCTCCTGAATTCACTTTCCTCACAGAAGTGAGCATCTCCGTTTTAACTTGATCCTGGGGACAGAAGCTGTGGGTGGAGGCAATTTACGAGGAAGGGAGAAGGTTGAGGGTCACCCATAGACTTATTAGTGTGAAAAATAAAGCAAGTCCAGATGTGACTCATTTTTGAGACACGCCATAAAGATGCCTGATTTGTTTCATTTATAACAGGGAAGATGCGCGAGTTTACACCAGAGTTCTTTTTTCTTAAGCATGTTCCTGAGCTTCTCTCCCCTCCTTTAGGGGAGACCTAAAGCTAGAGTTTAGGGATGATTGATGGGAGTTTGAATACCATGGTTCCTTCAGTGCCCAGTTGGTTTTGTAAATTACCACCTCTGCACAAGCTAATCATTTCTCACCCTGACCTCCTACAGAGTTTTACCTGTTGGTAACTATTTCCTGCCTTTGCCATTTTTAAGGCCAATATCTGATATGAAGGCATTGATGACTTTTATGAATACATGTAGTGTTATTGCTTAAAACGTTGAAAGCAACACATCAAAAAAAAACAAAAAAGCAACCCTCCTTCTTATAGTTACTGCTATATTGAAGAAGAATGTTATCAACCATCTGCGTTGTCCATGGCCTTCTAAAAAGCATCTTTACATGTGTGTGAAGTGTGTGTGTACATCGATACACACCCAGAGACATATGTTACCTCCTTGAGGCTCAAAGTATGGCCTATGGGCCAGGAGGATTGGCCTCCCCTGAAAATTTGTTGCAGACACAAAGTCTCAGGCCCTGCTCCAAAAAGCAGAATCCTCATTTTCACAAAATTTCCGGGTGACCTGTGTCCACATTAGAGTTTCAGAAGCACTGACTGGGAAGTATTATGACAATTATGTTAATAATAAAATGAGCAAGAATCTTAAGGATAAAGAACCCACATCAAAATGGACTGTGGATGTTCAAATCAGTCTTTGGTTTCTAGTGTGATGCTATCAGAGCAAGGTGTGCTCATTGGGAGAAAGTAAAAATTGTCACTCTTTTTTATCACTCGATCATTCTTTTCAGCTGTCGGTGGGAACGCATCTTATAAAGCATGCACAGCTGTCTCCAGTTAGCTGATGAAAAATGACTTCTATGCCGATGGGGTCTGGACCATTCACGACAGCCACGTGCTCTGGTTCCAGTCCTGAGCTTTCCTCCTCCACAAAGCCCAGTCATATGAACCAAGTGTGAGGAGTCTCCGTACTGAGCAAGTACTGTTTCCCCATCCACCAACCATTACTCAGTTATCTCTTTCTTCTGAGTGAAAGGAAACTGCTTATTTCCAATACCTTTGATTTCTGAAAATCAGGGTAGAAAAAGATAGAAAATGTGACAAAATGTGTCTGCCTACAAACAGAAAACCTTTTTTTTTTAACCAAGGGTGTCATCGTTGATTCAGTTGGGTGTGGTATTTCAGAGGTAAGCCTCTCTCTGGGGGGAATGAATGACCCATTCCTCTGAAGTGGGGAACGGTTTGAACTCCATGTTCTATGCTTTGAAAGAAACAGAAATGGAAGTTACTATATTTAAGTTGGCATCAAATTTACCTGAGTCAACATCATTCCAGTAAAATATCTTTGAAAAGATGGAAAAAGAAGAAAACTGGCATTACAACCAGAAATGGTCATTATCACCAGAAGAACCGACTGCCAGGCCCTGAGGGAAAATTCAGGTGTGGTGACATATCCTGTGCATGGGGAAGGAGGGGGCTGGATGGTCTGCCTTGCATTTAAGCTCTGGAACCGAGCCTTTGTTTCATAAAAACAGAAGATGAGGCAATTCTCTGGCCCTGATCACCTTCTATATCTGCTTAGAAACAGTGGCTCATGAGAGACAACAGAGCAGAAAGTGGGGGGGGGGCAGAGCAGAGGGGCCATTGCCCTGCTAAGGCAGGCAGATGTCCCCAAAGGACTGTGTTGATAACTGGGAGTTTTGTGGTCACAGCTTACTAGAGATGATAAACGATAGATTCTTTCTCTGTAGTTTTCAAAAACTCCATTCAATCAGATTTAAGCAATGTGGGTAGAGGAAGATTTTACATTCAAGGAGGATCAGTTTCCCCCATTGCCTCATTTGTGGAAGCTTTCTGGTCCTATTTGTCTCTCCCTTCTTCCCATAGAGGATGGGCCAATAATTTAGATGATGGATGGCAAGAGTGGGGAATATCTCTGATTTTGATTGGCTGGAGGTAATCTAACAGGACGTTAAGTCAGGGGACGCAATCCTTTTCCACTTTTCCAAAAGAGAGCTAGAGGTGGAAGGCGGACAAGTTGGCGGGCTGCATGGGTTGCATGATTGGCTCTCACACATAGTCACAGTTTTCAACCATGATGTTTTCAGTAATGCAAGTCACGTTTGGCTCTCAACTTGCTGACTGTTTTGTCTCCTTTCACATTTGGTTCAGAACTTAAACAAGAAAGAGAGATGATCCTTTTGTGTCTCAAAGAGCACAAGAAGTTACAGTCATAAACATTAAAAATGAATGATTAGGTTAAAATAAATATATTAGGTTAAAATGAATATGTCAGGTCAAATATATTTGATTAATGTTATGGATACGTTAATTCAAGCTGTACGTCTGGGAAAAAGACCTGACTGAGGAACTCTCACTGAAGGATCTGAAGACATTTACGTAAAATTCAAAAAAAAGGTATGTTAATGTATTTTTTCTAAGTGAGGTTATACATGCAGTTACTTCCTTGCATTTGCATTTTTTACAAAGCAGTGATTTGTTAAATCGAAACATTTTAAATATGTCATAATATGTGTATGTTGTGTAGAGATTTTTTTTTTTCATTTTTAAATATACTGGATGCCTCAAAAATGAAGTGATCTGGGTCTCTCTTGACCTCTAAAAGAGCTGGATAAGACCTTTCTGAGGTCCCTAGAGAGCTAGGTCAAAGACCATCCCCAACTCAAAGACACCTCAATTCATTCAAATATGAGTAAAGAGGAAAACAGAGTGTTGTCTAGAAAAAAAAAAATCTAAAAACTCTACAAAAGAAAAATGACCCTGAAGTATCATAAAGACTACACCTCTGGAAATTATTTGTGCAGGAACTAGCAGAAATTTGCATGACTATGTTTATTGTCCTCAATAAAATGAAAAAAGACATTTTCTGAAACAGAAGCAGGAAGTCTTGAGGTTAAAAAGGCGTGGAGCAGTTCATTTATATCAGAAGGGATGGATGAGATTAGGGAATGGTGCAAACAAATTTAAAATATAAAAGCAGAATTATAATCCACATTGTAGACACTGAGGAAGAGAGTCCTTCCTGCAGCAAAACACATCTTTGACATAAAGGATAAATGTGAAAATCTTTCTAAGAATATAGAAAAAGGAGTCGCTAACGTGAAATCAATTCAGAGATACAGAATGAAGATTTAAGAGATCTGTGCTCAGGGTTCCAAAGAAAAGACCAGAACAGAAATATCAGGAAGTATGGAAAACTGTTCCATCTACTTATCACGACAAAACAGTAATCTCTCAGATTGTAGGAAAGTACAAAAAGGAAAACTGAAAGAGTACACCGCATTCTCAGGAAAATCAGAGAGAAGGGAACTGCAACCAGATACATAGGGTTGTAATTTTTAAATTACGTGGTGGAAGTAAAATAACACCCAAGGATCCTAGTGAAGAAAATAGTAAGTTCCCTAATAAGGGAAGACAAAGCAGGCCGGCTTCAGAATTATCTACAACCCTCTGAGTCATACAACAAAAGGTCAGCTGCACAGTTTAGAGAGGATATGTGGTCTGTCTAAAAACTGATGCCCTGCCATAGTTGCTCAAGGCAATTTTCAAGTAACCCAGGGCTCAGGAAGTATAGCATTCTTGGAGAAAAAACAACAACAATGACACATGAATATGCACTTCATTTATTGAAGGATAAAGCAAAATTAAGAGCTTAAGAACAGGGAAAACTTCATATAAAAGTATTAGAGGCAAACACTTAAGCCAATCAAGCATAGTATTACTACTACTTAATTTTATGAATCTAGACATCAGATTAAAGGTATATATCAAAAATTACTCTTGAATGAGAATGTATATAATAGCAAAAAATAGATAATCTGGGGCACCTGGGTGGCTCAGTGGGTTAAAGCCTCTGCCTTCAGCTCAGGTCATGATCCCAGCGTCCTGGGATCGAGCCCCGCATCGGGCTCTCTGCTCAGCAAGGAGCCTGCTTCCTCCTCTCTCTGCCTGCCTCTCTGCCTGCTTGTGATCTCTCTCTCTGTCAGATAAATAGATAAAATCTTAAAAAAATAGATAATCTGTGCTTTAAAAAAGTGTGCAATAGAAAAAAATAATCCCTTGGCTAAAAGACTTCATCTAAATTCAGAATATCACAGCACTGTCATTAACGACTGACAGAAATAAAGGTGGAAGAGCACACACACATGCGTATACTTACACATGCATGTGAAAGTCTAATAGGATGCCATCAATACAGTTTAATAAGTCTACTGTAAACAGTCCACATGAGCGACCCAGATCTTGTGAGTTGCAGCAGAGGTGATCATAAGAAGATGCAAAACAATGACATGTCGGTTATGATAATAGATAAAATGAACGCTATTAAGATAGAGTTTATTTGCTGAGAAGGTATACTACAAGATGTTTACAAGAGAGACACGAAAGGATTTTGAAAGGTTCTGAATAAAATGATAGGCCGAGAAACACCAGTGGCCGTGGAACTGAAGGAAGCCGAGGTTTCAATATTCATGTGGGGTGACAGCAGGAAACAGTAAATAGGATCCTTTGTTTACTGACAAGGGGACTGTCCTCAACACAGAAAGAGCAAACTCGAAACTTGAAGAATTGATAGGAACTCTCATTGTTTTGGGAAGAGAAGAAAAATAAGACATGTCTCCCAAACTTAAAAATATATAATTGAGAGGGCAAGAAAACACTGAAGCAAATAATTATAATTCCAAAGACTTCACGCATGCATCCAACCATGCGTCCGACAAATATTGTCTCAGACGCTTTGTATGTGAGGCAGTTTCAGCATTGGGAATGCAGTGATGACAGCCGATTTTGTACAAAAGACAAGGATACTACAAATACGGAACAGTGGCAGGGCATCAGGAGGAGTTGAGAAAGGTTTTGGTGAGGAAACCCTGAAGTGAAATCATTTATTACACAACAGGTTGGTGGAAACTGCTTTCTAGAATGTGTCCCTGGGATGTTAGGGACAGGACTAACAATATTGGACTCAGAGTTTATATAACCCCCATGGAAACAAAACTCACAAGAAAATGGTTGTTTACATTATTTTTTAATTTTATTTTTTTAAATTTTATTTATTTATTTTAATTCTTTTCAGTGTTCCAAGATTCATTGTTCATGCAGCACACCCAGTGCTCCATGCAATACATGCCCTCCTTAATATCCACCACCAGGCTCACCCAGCCCCCACCTCCCTCCCCTCCAAAACCCTCAGTTTGTTTCTCAGAGACTATGGCCCAAGAACTGCTCCCTTCCAGGTAATGGGCCCACAGATGTTTCCAAGCTTCCCTGATACACCTCCCCTGGTTCCCAGCGCAGGTCTGCAGGGAGAGTAAAGCTCTTCGAGGCAGGGCAATCATGGCTCCCTCATCTGCCAGCCTCTTTGGCCTCGGACGACAGACAGAGAAAGAATGGCTTGAGCTCATCCAGTATGGGCCTCCCAGTGGTGTCTGTGGTCCCTTCCTTCAGTCCTGGCACCCCAGCCCCCCTTACTGAAAACATTCAACAGAAAAGAACCTTCTTTTCTTGTGTTAACTAAAACGAGTCCTTTCGGAGTAACAAAGTGTACATGTGGACTTGGACTGCCTGGACATAGGAACAGAATTAGATGGGTAGTGTCGCATTTCCTGTAGTGACCTCTATGTCACCACAGAAGGTGACTACAAACAGTGTCTACACCGAGATCGGTTCCGTGCTTAGTTTGGTGTCTTGCTGTTACTCCTGATTTCCCTTCCATAGAATCTTTTAGAAACTGAAAACGGTGCCTTGGTTGATTTCCCTTTGGGCCTCTCTGAGATCTTTCATCATTTTCAAGCAATGACAGAGCTTGATGACACACGCTCGTATTTAAGAGAATCCCTTTCAGGTGAGACTTCGGGGGACCAGTGCATGTTGTTCCCATGCAACAGGTGTTCAGGAGGGGTGCACTGTTCGTGTTCCCTGGTCTGTGACATCACTGATGGCCAAGAGATCATGCGTTGAACACCACTCTCTTCCAAGCTGTGAAATGTTCTAGTTTCCAAGTCTGGGTTTCATTTTATTTTATTTTAGGGAAGGGAATTTTGAGAAGAGTTCTCTTTGTTCCATTACAGTAATTTTCAGAGCTCTCTTCATCTCTTATTAAGTCATTCCGTGCCTTCTCTCAGAGCACAGTGTGACTGAAGCATTAATTAGCCTTCGGAGATCCTCAGACATGCTTCTCTCAGCAAAGATCTGACATTTGGAGACTGTCAGTCACTGGGAGTTATACTGAATAAAAAATCCATATTAAACATTTCCATCGAGGAGTTTATGTGCACTGGGAGAGGGGAGTGGGGCTGGGGAGGGTGGAAGGAAGTCAGTTTAACTTATTTTATATATTAGACAACACAGGGTAAATGACATTTGGAATTAATGAAGCATATCATCATAATTACATGGCTGGTTCGTCATCCTACCTCCCAAATTGTGCCTGAAATCAGCTAATGGCATAACACACGTATGATTCTAAGTTCAGAGCCTGTCTCTCCTGGAGGACGTGTTTGATGGCTCACCCATCATTGTCAATAACAAGTGGCAGAAAATAAACCAGACCCTGACCAATGAGGTTACAGCCTCAGGATGAAGGAAAATAGCATATTACCTTCTGTTCCTGACTTCCCAGCTGGAGAAAGGTCAGACAACATGGAGGAAAGTTGATTCCATAAGAGCACCGAGTCCTCCCTATGGTCTTCTCCTGGGTAAATGCAAAGGAAGGAGAGAGGAAACGAGAGTTTATTAGACAGTGACCATGTGCCAGCAAGCATGCCCACCCCGATCATTCCAGTACATGAAGCCCGGTACATGCAGTAGACAGTCAGTACACATTCAAATAGAAGAGTAAGTGCATGACTTTAAGACTGTAAATCTGCAGTGTGTATCCGTGTGTGTATCAGTGTAGAAGCATAGAGTCCTCCCTATGTCTATGATCATGATCCTGGGGTCCTGGGATCAAGCCCCACTTCAGGCTCCCTGCTCAGCAGAGAGTTGTCTTCTCTTTCTGCCACTAACCCCCTGCTCATGTTCTCTCTCTCTCTCTCTCTCTCCCTCTCATCTCAAAAATAAAATAAAATCTTAAGGGGAAAAAAAAAAAAAACAAGAGGCATTGAGGGGTCATAAAGAGCATGACATTCTACATTCAGTAGACAGGCTCATGACCAGGCATCGCATAGTTAAATATAGGGAATTTGATTGGGGCCCCTGGGGGGCTCAGTCATTGCAGTGGTCAACTCTTGATTTCAGCTCAGGTCATAATCTCAGGGTCATGGGATGGAACCCCAGAGCCAGCTTCACCCTCAGCGGGGAGTCTGCTTGAGAGTCTCTCCCTCAGCACTGCCCCCGCCCCTGCCTGACTCGCACAAGCACGTGAGCATGCAGTCTCCCTTTTTCTCTCTCTCAAATAAGTAAAATATAAAATAGGGACCTATAAAAAATAATTAAAAATAAATAAATTACGATGAGCTTTGCCACAGCTTCTCTTTTTCACTACAGTAACATTCTTCTCATCATCTTATAACCCCTGCTTCCCTGTAGTAATCCTCAAGGAAGAAGATCTTGTCATTTCCCTGAAAAAAACCATGCCTGAGAAGAGCACCCCAGATTCAGATCCATATGTCATCACTGGACATTTTGATACTTGGCCTAGATCCCTTAATGATGATAGTGGTGTATTTTCTCTGCCTGTGGAAGGGAAGTTTGGCAAGAATGTTTAGGGTGCATGAACAGCCAGGATGACCTACAGGATGCCATCCAGAGCCTTGTCCCTCTGACAGGAAGCCCAATCACACATGGCTGGCCCATTTACATGTTATCTATGAGAATGGACAACTGTTCTCTGCCCATATCCATTTTCATCCCTGATTTATTACATCATTTTGGGTTCTGAATATCTTGACATCCCACAGACTAGCTCTGTAAACACTATGTATATGGTCTGGTGTCACAGAGAGAGCATGAACTAATCTCCCCAGCTGTATATGCAGTCCTAAGGAGCCAGTCCTGGTATTTCCTCTTTCCCATAATTAAAAAAAAGAAAAGAAAAGAATATTTGTGTATCATTACTCAGAGGTCTAGTGGGAAACAACGGCAGACTCAGTAAATTCAAAGAGCCCCACAGGGGATTGTGAAGCCTGCAGGGATTAATGAAAATGAGTAAGGAGACACAAATGGTGGAGGGAAGGGGAGGGAGAAAGTTCCTGAAAACTGGCAAGAACTGACAGGATAAAAAAGGCATCAGTGGGCAGGACTTGTAGCCACAGAATGAAATTCACACCCAAACTAATGAGACAGAGAGGGACAAAGGGAATAAATACCCCAGCTTCTTTTTTCTTTGGTTCTCTGAGTTTTTGCTGGGGCTTCCCAGTTGTTTGGTTGATCAGTGCTGGACCCTGAGGTGTATAAGGGCTAGGGCAGAGAGTGATCAGAGAAGAATGCAATGTGAGTCTGGGGCAAGAGGCCAACAAAACAAAACATGAGCAGCACAATTTTATCTTCTCCTGCCCTGGTTTCCCTCCCTTTCCTTCCCTCTCTCCTTTCATTTTTATAAACTTCTAAAAAACATGCTGTCTTCACGTGCTTCCTCCAACTGCCCATTAACCCCATGAATCCATGATCTGCTTCCCCTCCTGCTCTGAAGCCCCCATCGGCAAAGTCCCAGCAGCCATCTTGCTGCTCAATCCAGGAGCAATTCTTTCATTCTCGTGTTAAAAATCTGCTCCCATCTTGTGCACTCTTCCACTCCCCCTCATTGGGTTTTTGCACTTATTGTAAAAATCATATTCACAGCAAAACAAGCCAAACTACAAACACCATTCAAGGCCAAAATGGTGGCTGGCCATACCATCCTGTATTCTATTTCAGATTTCTATGTGTTCATCTTTCCTTCTATTCCTTATGGAATTTCCACCAATTTCTTTCTCCTACCACCCTTCTTCCCCTTTCCTTCCCACCTCATCCAACTAAGGCCAAGAACGTTAGCAGCCTGGTATGGGTTCTTCTGGATCTTTCTCCATGGCCCATAGAGGCTTATGCAAAAATATATATAGCCATCTAGGGTGATTTTAATGTGATGGGTTCTTTACCCCCAAAAAATCACTGAAAATAGACAATGATATATATTTCTCTGTAACTGGCTTTTTTCCATTCCCAGTATAGCATGTGAATTCTTATAAGTTGATATATATGGTCAGAACTTATTTTAGATTATGTAATCGCATTATATTTTACTCTGTGGGTGTCCAGATGATTCTCAGGGTTAACAGAGCTGTTAGGTAGGTAGGTATTCCCTCCTCTTTTTATTCAACATTCTTTAGTCAAAAGCAAAGAATCTTTAAAAGAGCCTTCAAATTCCTTCTGGAATGCTCTCTCCTGTGATTTCTGGTATCTCTCCCCTCTGGTTCTCTTCCTTAAGCCACTTATACAAAATCCTCTTTCTCGGTTTCTCTCCTTTCTTTGCATTTATGTACCTATCAACTTTTTCAGTGATAACACCTCATCACGAACAATCCTAGAATCTTAGTGGCTTACAGTCACAACATTTATTGGAAAAGACTGGTTTTGCATCTCTAGTCCATTTTTGGTAGGTCACCTTGCCTGAAGTCAAATTTTATTTGTATTTTTGTGTGTTAGGCTGTTTCATGCAAATTATTCCATGTTTTAATTTGCCTGGAGCCTTTCTTAAAGTCCTTCTATGCAAACAACTCTTTATAAAGTTGCTCCTAGAAACCAGTGTAAGGTTCTATGATGAGGAACAAATGGGAAGCAAGCTTTATCTTTCTTCAAACATCATAAGGACCTCAGGGCTGGATGAGCCCCCTTTCTCATGGTCCTAGAGGCCCCAGAAGACTTTTCCAACTTCACAGTCAATTTTGATTCTTCAATAAATAAAAGCACTGTGTTTTGCTAATGTTGACTTTTATCATATGAAAACTGATCGATACCCATCTCACTTAAACCTGCAAAAGAATGAAAACACACTAATTAGACAATATATAGGACACAGAAGTCAGTTTGTATACTTTTGGTGTATACTTTTGGTCAGTTTGTATACTTATTTAAAGCTGCACCATGAGAGTGAGTGTGGTAGGTGCTGCTCCATCCTGGAAAAGTCAGGTTGCCCAAGTTTTATGTTCGAAAATAGGGTTTAGTAGGGTTCCAGCTGTGGAGTGGGAAATTCCTCTGATAGATAATACCAAGAGAGAGAATGGTTGGAAAAATATAAGAAAGTGGAAGGAAAACCAAGGCGTGGTACCAAGGAAAGCACATTAAATCCCAAGTCAGTTGTGAGCCAGAATAGGGAGTTAAAGCAGAAGTCACAAAGCCAAGAATTGAGAATTCTGGTCAAGGGAGAGTCAGGGAAATGAGCAAAGGTCAGTTCTTCCAGAAATGCTCTCAAATACCAGGACAACTCTGAGAGTGATAAAGGTCCTGGCCATTTTTATCTCTTGAATCTTGCAGTAATTTAGATTGTAGTAAATTCCCCATCAGAAGTAGAAAAGTTGTGATGTTTGATATTCACTTTTAAGTGACAAGTTTCCAAGTGATGGATTCCATGATGGAGGATTATTTTTCCTCTAGTCTACTGCAATCAGAGTTCCTCCCTCCAATGCCCAGTTATTTGAGTTATCCTTACAAAACAATAAAGGCACCTGTTTCAGTAGAGAAGTACATTGGACATAGTACATTTTCATTCATTTTGCTAACATTAGTTAACAATGTTCTGTGTTTTGCAGCTCCTAAAAATGATTCTGGGCATGACTTTCGAATAGAAAGTCGAATAGAAAGTCAGAGCCAAGTCACCATCATGGCCCTCTTCCTGTCATTACACATAGAGGACCCTCAGGACAGGGTCACAAGGAAAAAGCCCCCTGAAGATGTAATCAATCCTTTCTTAACAAAAGCTTCTCAGTGCAATGTAAGGGTACTATTCACAGGACAGAAAATTTCTGGTTAAAAGAAAAAAAACAAACAGTAATTTCTGGAGCACTGGGTTTGTCCAGTTTAGGGAATCAAGTTTAAAATTTAATGCTATATCTTCTTGCAGTCTTACCAGTGTTTCTGTAACTGAGTACATAATCTCATTTGTACCCCCATGTTAGGGTCTGTGAGGTATGTGAAGCCTGGCCCAAGGCTTCTTGTCTTGTCACCTCTGTCTGCCCATCCCAGGACAGATCTTATAATTCCCAGCTGGTAACTCATCTATATTAGCATGATGAGTTTGGCTGACCTCAAGGGTTAGGAACAACACTATGAATTTATAGAGCCTTTAAAAAAAAAAGGATTTAACATTTCTAGTGCATTTCTGATAGGCATATTGCCTTGGATATATGTTTTATTTATGCTTTTGTTCATTGGCTTATTATGCTCTTTTGCTTGCAAATACTTCTTTATGTTTTAATTTGCCTGGACTTGTTTTCTGGACCACATCAAGTTTAAAAGGGAAGCTTCTGACAAGGGTCTTTTCAATTTGATGATTATATTGATGAATAAATTGTGTTAAGTTTATTAATTATCCAATGAGGCAGTCTAATCAATTTCTCCGGGAGATGGTCAATGTTCTCCCTTGTCTTCTATTTGAAAATCACAGCCAGAATAATTTTTTTAGGAGCTGCAAAGCACAGAACATTAGGGACACAGTGATGTTAGCAAAATGAATGGTAATGTACTACTTGCAGAACTTCCCTGTTTAAACAGGTGTCTTTATTGTTTTGTAAAGACAACTTAAGAAATCCGATTGCAGTAGACTAGAGGAAAAATACTTCTCCAACACAGCATCCGTCTCTTGGAAACCCCATAATATATAATCTAGCATCTTAAATTACTGTAAAAATATATTTAAAGTGTTGTGTTTAAACTAGTTCCAATAATATACCTTTCAATATAGCTTTTGAAGTCAACTTGTAAATTTCTATAATATGGGAGCCTGGCTGGTCAGTTGGTTGGGCATCTGGCTCTTGGTTTAAGCTCAGGTCATGATCTCATGGGTCATGGAATGAAGTCCCACCTTGGGCTCCATGCTCAGTGGGGAGTCTGCTTGGGTATTCTCTCTCTCTCTCTGCTCCTTCCCCTGTGCTCTCTTCCTCTCAAATAAATAAATTAAATTAATTCTTACAATAGCTACATGTAATTCAAATCCAATGGTTCAAGAAGATATTCCTAATCAACACAAAGAATATGAAGCCTTACCACGCACACACCCTACCTGTGCCAATTAGATTATTTATCCCCTTTTTTTCATGTATTATTCTTGTTTATTTGCATCTCATCTACCAGAATTTAATCTCCATAAGGGTATGTATTAAAAGGGACTCTTAAAACTGTAAGCAACAGAAACCAGATTCCATGACTTAATCAAACAAAGACTGTATTGACTCACATCCCTGGAATGCCAAGGGTATACTAGCTAAGAGAACTTGGAGACAATTAGGGGATGGGCTTCCATATTCTTTTATGTAAACTGGGAATAATAATACAGGAATTTTTTTTGAACATTTTTTTTTATTTTATTTTTTATAAACATATATTTTTATCCCTAGGGGTACACGTCTGTGAATCGCCAGGTTTACACACTTCACAGCACTCACCATAGCACATACCCTCCCCAATGTCCATAACCCCACCCCCCAACCCCCCTCCCCCCATCACCCTCAGTTTGTTTTGTGAGATTAAGAGTCACTTATGGTTTGTCTCCCTCCCAATCCCATCTTGTTTCATTTACTCTTCTCCTACCCCCTTAACCCCCCGTGTTGCATCTCCTCTCCCTCGTATCAGGGAGATCATATGATAGTTGTCTTTCTCCGATTGACTTATTTCGCTAAGCATGATACCCTCTAGTTCCATCCACATCGTCACAAATGGCAAGATTTCATTTCTTTTGATGGCTGCATAGTATTCCATTGTGTATATATACCACATCTTCTTTATCCATTCATCTGTTGATGGACATCTAGGTTCTTTCCATAGTTTGGCTATTGTAGACATTGCTGCTATAAACATTCGGGTGCACGTGCCCCTTCGGATCACTACATTTGTATCTTTAGGGTAAATACCCAGTAGTGCAATTGCTGGGTCATAGGGTAGTTCTATTTTCAACATTTTGAGGAACCTCCATGCTGTTTTCCAGAGTGGTTGCACCAGCTTGCATTCCCACCAACAGTGTAGGAGGGTTCCCCTTTCTCCGCATCCTTGCCAGCATCTGTCATTTCCTGACTTGTTAATTTTAGCCATTCTGACTGGTGTGAGGTGATATCTCATTGTGGTTTTGATTTGTATTTCCCTGATGCCGAGTGATATGGAGCACTTTTTCATGTGTCTGTTGGCCATCTGGATGTCTTCTTTGCAGAAATGTCTGTTCATGTCCTCTGCCCATTTCTTGATTGGATTATTTGTTCTTTGGGTGTTGAGTTTGCTAAGTTCTTTATAGATTTTGGACACTAGCCCTTTATCCGATATGTCATTTGCAAATATCTTCTCCCATTCTGTCAGTTGTCTTTTGGTTTTGTTAACTGTTTCCTTTGCTGTGCAAAAGCTTTTGATCTTGATAAAATCCCAATAGTTCATTTTTGCCCTTGCTTCCCTTGCCTTTGACGATGTTCCTAGGAAGATGTTGCTATGGCTGAGGTCGAAGAGGTTGCTGCCTGTGTTCTCCTCAAGGATTTTGATGGATTCCTTTCTCACATTGAGGTCCTTCATCCATTTTGAGTCTATTTTCGTGTGTGGTGTAAGGAAATGATCCAATTTCATTTTTCTGCATGTGGCTGTCCAATTTTCCCAACACCATTTATTGAAGAGGCTGTCTTTTTTCCATTGGACATTCTTTCCTGCTTTGTCGAAGATTAGTTGACCATAGAGTTGAGGGTCTATTTCTGGGCTCTCTATTCTGTTCCATTGATCTATGGGTCTGTTTTTGTGCCAGTACCATGCTGTCTTGATGATGACAGCTTTGTAATAGAGCTTGAAGTCCGGAATTGTGATGCCACCAACTTTGGCTTTCTTTTTCAATATTCCTTTGGCTATTCGAGGTCTTTTCTGGTTCTATATAAATTTTAGGATTATTTGTTCCATTTCTTTGAAAAAAATGGATGGTACTTTGATAGGAATTGCATTAAATGTGTAGATTGCTTTAGGTAGTATAGACATTTTCACAATATTTATTCTTCCAATCCAGGAGCATGGAACATTTTTCCATTTCTTTGTGTCTTCCTCAATTTCTTTCATGAGTACTTTATAGTTTTCTGTGTATAGATTCTTACCCTCTTTGGTTAGGTTTATTCCTAGGTATCTTATAGTTTTGGGTGCAATTGTAAATAGGATTGACTCCTTAATTTCTCTTTCTTCTGTCTTGTTGTTGGTGTAGAGAAATGCAACTGATTTCTGTGCATTGATTTTATATCCTGACACTTTACTGAATTCCTGTACAAGTTCTAGCAGTTTTGGAGTGGAGTCTTTTGGGTTTTCCACATAGAGTATCATATCATCTGCGAAGAGTGATAGTTTGACTTCTTCTTTGCCGATTTGGATGCCTTTAATTTCCTTTTGTTGTCTGATTGCTGAGGCTAGGACTTCTAGTACTATGTTGAATAGCAGTGGTGATAACAGACATCCCTGCCGTGTTCCTGACTTAGCGGAAAAGCTTTCAGTTTTTCTCCATTGAGAATGATATTTGCGGTGGGTTTTTCATAGAGGGCTTTGATAATATTGAGGTATGTGCCCTCTATCCCTACACTTTGAAGAGTTTTGATCAGGAAGGGATGCTGTACTTTGTCAAATGCTTTTTCAGCATCTATGGAGAGTATCATATGGTTCTTGTTCTTTCTTTTATTAAT